>NC_081313.1:99341902-99644932 GCF_026419965.1 Kogia breviceps | reverse complement strand
TTCTCCAAATTCTACCCTCCCATCAAGGATTTTTGAAATAAATTACTAGAAACCAACCAGTTTGGATTTGGTAAAACCAAATCCAATATTTAGATATCAGTAAAACCATAGTCCTTTTATAGGGATCTTACTGAACTTTATGGGCCAAGTAATCTAGAAAAAATGCCCTCGTGTTGGGGATAAGGACACGACATGTTTAATTAATTTAAAAAATGTAGATAATTGTACTGAATATATCTATAGTTTCCTATATATGTATGTGTTATATAAAAAAAGAAGTCTCTGAGTATTATCTAAAACCCAAAATTCCTAACTAATAGGAATTAAGGATCATCAATGATAACACAAATAAGAACATATCCCTAAAGTTAATGAACTGAAATGTTTTTGTGTCAATCATGATTTGGTTCTTGTGGATTCTGGATCAACAGTCATCCAACTTTTCTGTAAACAGCTACATGGTCAATATTTCAGGCGTTGCAGGCCATTTGTTCTTCGTCATGACTACTTAACTCTGCCATTCCAGTGTAAAAGCAGCCATAGATAATAAGTAACTAATGAGTATGTGGCTCTATTCCAATAAAATTCTGTTTACAGAAACCCATGGTGGGCTAGATTTGGCCTGTGGGCCATAGTTTGCTAACACTAAATCTATACCATATTCTGCAACTTTCTGTATCCATTTGAGTTTTGTCTTATTACTTTCCTTTCTTCTTCTGGAACAATTAATCATTTTATTTTAGACAGCATTACTCTTTTTTTTTCCTTAACAAAAATACATTCTGTATTCCTTGCATACCCTTTATATATATATATATATATATACATCCCATTTTCTTCCCATACCTTGTATACAAAGTTGTTTCCCTTTGCTCTTATTATTTCTAGTAGTTGTATTTTTACATATTGATTACATATTTTAACTATACTTTATTTTCCAGAGAAAAGTAGGAAGCAAGAAATTGTGAACTATCATATATTCACATCCCATAGTAGATTAGCAAATTTATAAATACATAATTATAAAACTTATATTTTTAGACATGTTTTTTATAATACAACTTTAAATGTGGCAAAAACATATTTATTAATAGACCCACACATCTTTTATTTCTCTGTAAAAAATCAAGAAGCCAAGAGTAGACAAATTTAAACTTATGTTCAGCAATCAATGCCTCAGTATATTATCTTATTTGGAAATAATTTAGATATTCAGTGAAAATCCATTATTTAGATTTACAGTATAAACTTTTACCTTTTTTATATTTATTTACATTACTTATTTTTAAAAATGCTTATATTAGATGTCAAAGAGTTAACCATTATCTTAAGTTATTTTTCTTGTTGACAAATTTTGTAACATAGAGATAGTATGAGCTTATTTGACTAGTAAACCCAAGTAGAAAAAGTTGATGTTTGTATTACATTTAATATTGAGAATTTTGAGAACAAGTGTGATTATTAAATCAACAGACTTAAATTAGCTTTTATTATCTTTTATTTATCTTTTAGCTTTTATTTATTAGCTTTTATTTATCAAAGATTATTCCAGATCATGTGAACTTGAAAAACATTTGTGTTAGTTTCTATATTTCTGAGATTTTTAGGAATACTTAATTTACATAGGTACTTATTTTTTAAGCCAATTAAATAGAACTGATTTTGAAATATCACTTATACGTGACATACATACATACATAAATACATATAAACACAGACAGACATAAACAGAGATCTTATAGCTTTCATTTTTAAATTTTTGTCATGTCTCAGGTACAATAATACAAAACTCAAAAGAACAGCTAGATCTAAGTTGTACTTTTGGCTGATGGACTAAGTTAAGATTAGCTACGCAGACAGTCAAAGTGTTGTTATTTTTAAATTTTTATTTTATATTGGACTATAGTTGATTTGCAATGTTTTGATGTACAGCAAAGTGATTCGATTATACATATACATATATCTATTCTTTTTCAAATTATTTTCCCATTTACGTTATTGCAGAACACTGAGCAGAGTTCCCTGCGCTATACAGTGTCCTTTTTGGTTATCTGTCTTATATATAGCAGTGTGTGTATGTCAATGGCCAAAGTTTTTTACTGAAGATCTTTTATTTGCATGATGTAAGGATTCTTTTAGAGAGAAACTATTTTTGGAGTCATTTGTCTTTTAGAAACTTCTGCATACCAATCAAAGATTGTATTCCACACTGTCTTCTGGAGGTCTGAGATCTCTCTTTACAAGGGTGCCCCTTAAGGTGGACTTATCTAAGTTAAAGTTTCCCAAAATTGGCCAGTACAATTCCAAATTATCCAGAAGTTCACCCATTTTCCAAAAAGGTACAAAATCCTCATCCATAGAAGTTATACCTCCAGGAAACAGTTGTTTTTGAAAGAGACAGAAAAATAGTTTTAGATTAGGTGGAACTCACCTTTGCCTTTAGAGTCCCTAGACATCTTCACTATGAGGGGACACATTTTCCAATATCTGTCCCCAGACACAGGGAATCACGTGTTTCCCACACCCCCTTTAGGACAGAATAGGGTGGCATAGCAAGAAGCTTCAACAAACAAAATACAAGTTGCACAATAAAGTCAGAGAGCTCTAAACACAAGAAGAGTGGAGCTCAGATTGAAGAGAGACTTACCCTCAAATTCCAGGGTTAGTGAGAAAGCAGCCAGAGGAATGGGCTCTGTGGGTACAGGAACTTGCTTGCCCACTGTCCTCAGAGTTGTTGGGGGTCTTCTTTAAATCCCATTTCTGATGCCGGAAACTGTCAAAAATCCAGAAATGGAAAAATTAAAACCACCAAATTAAGGAATTGTATTTAGTGAAAGTTTATTGTGCATATAAGAACAGTTTGTGAACTGGGAGCCTTCAAAAATAAAAACTGATATGACCTCAGGGGCATGAAGGTACAAGATGGTTTGTAAGTTTGTTTACCCTTTACAATGATTGGTTATTACAATGGGGCTTTCCAGACAGCAGGGGATCAGTTAGAAGTGATCATCTCTTACCAGTTTTAGGAAGATGACATAAGTCTGTTTTATGATTTTCAGAGGCTTTTACAGGGAATAACCTAAGTTTCATTTCTCTTCATGAAATAAGACAGATTTAGTTTCGCGTATGTGGCTAAAATGGTTTTGTCTCTTCAAGGAATTCTCAAGTTCAGTTTCCATTTTGTATTCAATTTTAACATCAGCTATCCAAAGTATATTAAAATAGTGTTCTTTGATTCAATTTTCTTGTGTTTATCTTTGTTATTCTTAATATTCCTAAAAAAATTTTGTAGACATTTCCTTTAAATAGGTCTATTTTCCTTGAAAACATATTGCCAAAGTCCATGATTCAATTATAAAGTCAAAAATAAAGCTAATGTTTCACACAGATAATACCTTACTGTACTTACTAATATCTTCATGTAATCATGGGAAATAGGTATCCTTAATGATTTGGAAAGCCATATTTTACATGTCACTTTAGAATTTATTAAATTAATTTGCATTCAGGTATATGCTTAACCTCAGAACAAGGAAGTTTATTATATAGTTTATATGTTGCAGATACTTCTCAGTATTAAAATAGAGAACACAATTCACAGTTGATATATTGTATAGTTTATATATTGTAGATACTTCTCAGTATTAAAATAGAGAACACAATTCACAGTTGATATATGGAAACATTGTTGTAAATATATTCCAATCAAATCATGTTAAAATCATTAGCTTTCTTTTGAGATACATCTGTGAGTTATGAGATTTGCCATGGTCTCATAAATAAAAGTCTATACCATTGGCATATTTGTGTCTATACTTTTGTGTTTGCCTCTGAGAAGACAAGCTGGTGAAATAATTTCACACTTTAAATTGAATTTCACAGATATAACATTGTTACGTTTTAAATTTGTCCATATTCTATCTATGCTTTAGAGTTGACAGCTAGTCCCCTGGTCGCCAATATAAAAGAGAAAAAGGGTACCAAAAATGATTGTGTGAAGGTTTTTTCCCAATCATTTAAAAATAAATCTAAGAAAATAAACCAAAGTCATGCTTATTATTTTTCTTTTTTATTAATAGACATTGTTTACATACAGTACTACTCTTCTTTAAGTCATAATTAATTTTAGGGAGATGGGAGCTTATGAAAATTATTTTCATATTTGATGTAAATTGCTTTTTAAACAATATTAAATCAAGTAAGCTTACCTGAGAAGAAAAACTAAGTGACAAAAAAATGATAACTTGTCTCTTTTTGCTCACAGTAGCAATCAAATGTGGGTGAATGAGAATACTGCATGTAAATATATAAAATATATGTTCTGCATTCCAGTAACTACTATCTGTGAAGCCACTAAAGAACCATCTCTTCCACATAGAATTTTTGTTTTCCAGTCAGTCCAGTCTTTGTATTTGCTCCAAGAAGTCTTACTAGTTATGTGATTATACAAAAACAGAAGGGAAAGTATTTAAAAAATGACTCCAAGGTTTTAGGCTAAATAACTAGTGGAGTGACTATATTCTTGTTTAAAATATAGAAGGTGAGAAACAAGCTATGTAAAAGAAAATATAAGTTAAATTTTGAAATGAAGAGTTTGAACTAATGGTGTTACATCCTTGTGTAAATCTATGCACAACATAAATATGGAACTACTGTTTCAGTAGGAAGTTGGGACTCCTCACTATAAAGGAAGAGCTCAGACTTAATACCAGTGGGGAGGATGTAGAAAAAGAATAGCTGTAATTCAAAAACTCAGCTTGGTGTATGCATATAATTAAGAAATGAGATCTGGAGCCAGCAAGTGAAAAAAAAAATTGTATCTAGAGAAAAAGCTGAAAACAATGAAATTAATATTAAAATATAATATTAAACTATTCTCTCCCCAATATTCAAAAATAATGCATTGACCTCACTATATGGAGCATATACTTTCAAGAATTTGCTTTATTCTAGTTGTCATGGGGAATACATATTTATTTTCACTCATGATCCAGAAGCAAGATTCATAAAAATGATGTCCCAGATTACAAGTGAAGGTGAGGTCCAGGGTAAGAAATAAACCATCTGGCTTTATTACCACCACATCAATTTGGTTCTACAATTGCTGACTAAATATTCAATTTATGGACTGCACAGAATAGAGGAGCAATGGACCCAGTGACTAGTCTAAACATACTACAAGCAGTAAGGAGACACAGTGTCATATTGGTCCTACAGTGAGACAAAGCTCTATATTAGAAGGGCTGAAATTAAGGGCATGGAACTTAAGTTGGGATTTGAAAAATCAATGAAAGTGTTTAACACTGTATGAGGAAGATTTCTTTTTAAAGGAAGAACTAGAACTGAGCATAAAGGATGGGTGGCTAAAGAATGCATGGATGTTTTAATCACTTCCAATTCACGCATTTGGTGAGGGAGGGATACTCACCCTAGGGTGATGGGGATGACCAAACACACAACATCCAACACTGGACAGAAGAGATCAACAGCAGCTTATAACCACATGTACTTAGAGCGTGGGGGAGAGAAACACACGTGTGTCCACACCATGTTGCCACACAAGGGTTACACTTGGGAACAGGGTGCACAAGCAGGAGCTGTGGGAGGCAGGCTTTGCAGCATCAAGAGGACGGGGGGAGCCTGGTTCTGGTGGGAGGATGTGATTGATTTATTTGAATAATTCTGTGGGTTGGCAGAAAAATTAACCCCACTGCTTTGGAGTAACTAAAAATTGTGCCTGGTCTCTTTGATAAGAAGGTTGTTTGACTACAGGTCTTTACATGTGGGAACATAATGGAGAGATAAACATGCAGTTAGACCATTTGAGGCCTTCCTGATTTCACCAGATGTCAAGGCAGCACATAAAGTTGAGCATTACCTTTTGTCTTTACACCACTATGGAGAGAGAAAACAGGACCACAATGTGGAGATGGAAACATGCATGTCAAGGGAAGGAAAGAGCAAGGCAATGCCATCTGACACAGATTTAGGAAAACCCAAAGAACATGGAACAATAGAGTGTGGTAAGGCTACAGAATTCCTGACAGCCTCAGTGATGGGTATGGATTTTCTGTCAGTGATTTAATACCTTATTCATCTTTATGATGGAATAAAACTTCTTCAAACAATTTTAACCAATTTTTTTGTGCTGGTATTCAAGTAAACAGTTGGCATCCTAATTACAGTCCAGATTAATTTATTGAGTTTTAAGTTTTATAAAATGATATTAAATTGGTCTATGCTAGTATACTGCAACTTAGTATTTTTTTCTTTACATAATTTTCAAAAAACATACATTAGATTATATTTTCCTTCAACTGATCTGAATTTATGAATTTATTGTACTAAACACCTATGTAGCTCAAATTAAAGATTATAATATAAAATTACTGTCTTGGAAATTCTGATTTAAATAAAAACAATTGTATACATTACCTCGGTTTATTTATAATGCTATTGTAACCAAAATCAAATTACCTATAAATCTAATTTGGTTTTCTTTGTCTAAAATTGTGAGGTAGAAAAAAATTTTTGTGGCAGTCAATTTTCAGAAATAATCTTTACTAAGAAAAAAAATATATATGCAGTGTTACTATAGTTGGTGCTTCTCTGACAGATGTGAAGATGAACAAAATCCTCAGGGCTTCTTTATACTGGAGCACGCCTGCTCCTGATTGATTCCAGGGCTGAGATGATATCACTGATTTCCATTAGATGTCCCAGAAAACAATTCTGAGCATTGAGGAGCCTGTGCTTCTATCCAGGTCCACCTGGAGAGCAGTAGGAAAGGACAACACGAACCAGGTGAAGAGAGCAGAACGCCTAAGGATCCTCAGTCAGTGGGATGAGGCTTCCCTCAACTGCCTTGTCATTTACCTACAGCAGCAAGCCAGGCTCTGTCAGTTTGGAAAGGGGTCTCATTCCACAGCCGCAGAGTTATAAACTCCCTGCCACTCTCAGTAATAGCAAGAATAAATGGTTGAGAGGGTGCCACTTAATCTGTCAAACATCACCACCTGTTATTTACCTAATGACAAAGGAACTCCCCAATCCTTGTCTTTAAAAGCCCTTGAGGGCTAGTTTACAGTGACTGGAGTGCCAAATTTATTCTGTAGCAAAAGACCCTGGACACCTGGAAAGTGTCTTCGGAAAAGTGTGAAGGACTCCCATGAGCCAGTACTTTCCTTGCAAAGGTAGAATTAAATTCTGGGATATATTTTTTCTGTTAATAGATGATATGATCATTATCTATAATCTACATTTAATCATTGTAGAGTTTTGTTACTACATTTCTCATTAAAATTAGTACTCTATGTGCAGTGTGTATTTAAACCTCATCTTTTGTGCTAAATAGAAAGTTTCAATACCCATGCTCTAGAATCATGAGAGAAAAACAAACAAGAAAAAACTCTGAGGATTCTTGTCTTTAAGATTGCCCATATATTTAATAAAATATGTCCCATGTGTTGTAAATTATATTTTCAAATCCTCTTCATTCCATATCAAAGAAGTGAAATCATTCTGTAGAAGCCAATTCCCTGACATAACTCTAAACTTAATGTTCACAGATAAAACTCTTAGACGCTCAGGCTTTTATGTTTAGTATTAAAGACTCCCTTTTGTCTTTGAATAAATGAGAAACCTAAGTTTATCTTCACAAAAGACATATGTCTGCAAGAAATTTATTTTAAATATTCATATTATTACCTGCTGGCCTCATCCTCGGCCCATGTCAGTTAATTCTACCCATTTATTCAGCTGAGAATCTGCATTACTTTTATTTTTAATCTGATTCTAATTTACTAGTCACAGATAATAATGGCAAAACTTAATAACTACAACAGTATCTACGTATAAGACTGCAATCATTTATGCAGTAGAAATCATTAGTTTAAAAAGAAAATTTCGTATGTAAAAGAATACACTAAAGGTAGATTTGCATACAGAAAAGTTCATGGACTCTACCCTTCACATATTCATATTATCACCTCTTGGCCTCATCTTTGGCCAATGTCAATTCTACCCACATACTCAGCAGAGAATCTGTGGTGCTGGGAGAGCTAAAGTAGGACAGAGGGACTATGGAGAAGAAAAATGTCTAATGAGAAAGCTTATGGTCATCCCTGCAAAATGTATGATAGTTCTCCCTCTCCAGCTTCCCCTTGAAACTTTCAGTAGAGACAATACTGAGGAGCTTTTTCCATAAATATTATGTGCTAGACATAGTTGAGAAATATCCTAAAATAAAGTAGCTGCAAGCCTAGATAAAATATCAGAAACATTTTTTACAGTGTATGGGTGAGTTAAGGGCAACTAAGAGAAATACTAGAGTACCGAAACCATGAGAAAACAGGAATTCCAAGATAGCAGTGGAGCTGGCATTCATTCCAGGGAACCTAGGATTTGGACTTAATAGGACTAAAATGTTATCATAAGCCAGGAGATAGACTGTGACGCACCCGAGAAAGTTTGTCCAGATAAGGAATTCACCATGAAGAACAGATCTACAGAGATGACTACATCATGGAGTGAAATTGACAGCTAATTCACAGTTAATGGATGTACTCACTTGTCTCAGACCCAACTCCAACAGAGCACAGCAAAAGGAAAAAAATGTCTTGACTGAGAAAACCCAACCACAAATTTACTCTCACTCCTGTTAAGGGCTAGAATTCACTCCATATGTATTTAAAACAAACTAAACAAAGCAAGGCAAAAGAGAGCAAAAAAAGCCAAAACAGAAAGGATAGAACAATTTCAACTGACCTATGCTGGCAGTGTCTCTAGGTAGTTGGCAGACATGCAAATCGTATTTGGAGAAATGGAACCTAAATCCTGAAATAATTCTCACATATTAAATTCCAGAGCAAATAAATTCTGATCATGAGCTCAGAAAATGTCAAAAAGTAGTAAACACATGAAGAAACACAGCTCACTGTCACAGTATTAGCAAAACAAATATCAGATTTTTATGTAGGAAACTGAATATATATATATTGAAATGATCAGATATATCTTTGAAAAGGCTTTTAAATATGTTAAGAAAAATAAAAGAAGATTCAGAATGTCTCATGAATGAACAAGCATCAAAGATAAGCAATCCAGTTTGAGAAAGAACTCAGTGGAAATTGTAAAAATTAAATATCTAACATTCAAATTAGGAACCCAATGAACTAGAAAGTAGCAGAGGATAAACAACTTAGACTATCTGTGAATTTCTTAACAAATCTGAGATTATCCAGATAGAGGCACAAAGAGAGATGAAACCTAATAAAAGAGGGAAATAGATCTGAGAGAGAGTCTGAGGCATTCTGCCATATGTCTAATAAGGTTTTCAGAGGGGGAAATAAAAGGAATGGAAAAAAAAGCAATATTTAGAATAATACGTGAAATATACTTAGAATTGCTGAAAGACACCCAGTCTCAGATTTGATAAGTCTGATACATCCCAAATGAGATAATAAAATAAAATAAACACTTAGTTTGAAACAAAACTATAAGCACTAACTGTAGAGAGAAAACATTAAATGCTATCAGATAGAAAATACAGGCAATCCACAAAATGACCAGTAGGCTGATAGCAGATATTCTAAAGTAAAACATAAAGCCAGAATACACAGGACTGTCATCTTAAACACAGTTCTCAGTACAGAACTACATTCCTAGTGAAGCAATTTCAGACTGTTAAGCAACTATATCTTTAGACAAACAAAAGCTAAAGAAGTTTACCACCAAGAGATCTTAGCTAAAAGGACTTCCAATTTGTACTTAAATAAGAAGAAGAATCATTTGATAAAGTTCTGAGATACAAGAAGAAAATGTGAGCCAAGAAACTATATCCATGCAAACTATGATTGTAAAAGATAGATAGGAAGATAGAAGTAAAATATAAAACATAAACATTATTAGACTAACTCAATTATGGATTAAATAAAACAAATGAGTGATCAGAATTAAAGCTTTCATAGGGCCTTATATATTGATATTTTAAGAAGAGTGTAAATATGTTGATCAAATTTAGACATGTTTAAGTGTTTAATTTTATTTTATTTTATTTTATTTTTTTTTGCTGTATGTGGGCCTCTCACTGTTGTGGCCTCTCCCGTTGCGGAGCACAGGCTCCGGACGCGCAGGCCCAGCGGCCATGGCTCACGGGCTTAGTTGCTCCGCGGCATGTGGGATCTTCCCGGACCAGGGCACGAACCCGTGTCTCCTGCATCGGCAGGCGGATTCTCAACCACTGCGCCACCAGGGAAGCCCTAAGTGTTTAATTTTAAATACTAAATTAAAATGCACATTTAAATTTCAAGAATAACTACTAAAGTGATAGAAAGTATAACTTCTAAACCAATATAAGGGGAAAAAAGAATGAGAAAAATAAATTCAAAAAAAGCCATAATGCCCAATAGGAAAAGCAAAAAGTAAACTACAAAAACTGATAAAAACAATTGGAAAAAGTAGCTCTGAGTATAAATAGTAACAGTGTTGATTTTTTGTCCTTCTCCTGTTTTTCACTTTTTTTCCTTTTCATTGTCTTATTGAACTGTTTATGCTCTTCAGTATAATTGTGAGCAAAACTGCTCAGAGAAGGCATCCTTTTTATTGCCTTATTATTTGAAGGAATGATTTTATATATCACAAAAGTTAAGAATAAGCACTTGTAGGTACCTTTTTTTGGATTGCAGAAGTTTTCTTACATTGATAGTTTAAAAAATAAATATATAAAAAGGTTTTGTTAGAGTATGTATGATTTATTTTCTTTAATTTGTTAACACAGCTGGTTAAATTCTAACATAATCTAGTGATAACATATGAACTGGCTGCACATATAAAAATGAATAAATCTCAAGAAGTTAACTTTTCATGAAAAAGCAATTTGTATAACTATAATATGATTATGTCTAACAAAATCTAATGAAAAGCAAGGAAATGATAAATATTGAAATAAATAATGGTTGTTTCAGTAGTACTTGTAATATTTTCTTTCCTAGGCTAAAGTTTGCTTTATTATTTATATAATATATCCATACATGTATATACAGCTATGTTATAATTTAGTTGCCCATATAAGTGTGGGTCTATTTCTAGGCTTTATATCTAATTCCACTGGTTTATGTGTCTGTATTTGTGTCAGTCCCATACTGATTTGATTACTATAGCTTTGAAGTATAGTTTGATATCAGGGAACATGATACCTCCAAATTTGTTCTTTCTCAAGATTGTTTTGGCTATTCAGGGTCTTTTGTGTTTCCATACAAATTTTAGAATTCTTTCTTCTAGGTCTCTGAAAAATGCCATTGGTATTTGGATAGGAATTGCATTGAATCTGTAGATTACCTTGCACAGTATGGTCATTTTAACAATATTAATTCTCCTAATCCATGAGAATAATGTATCTTTCCATTTGTTTGTTTAGTCTTCAATTTCTTTCATTAGTGTCATATAGTTTTCTGTGTACAGGTTTTTAACTTCCTTGTTAAATATATTTTTAGTTACTTTATTCTTTTTGATGCAATTGTAAATGGGATTGTTTTCTTAATTTCTTTCTGACATGTTCTTACTCTATAAACATGCAACAGATTTATGTGTATTAATTTTGTATCCTGCAACTTTACTGAATTCATTTATCTGTTCTAATAATTTTTGGTGGTATTTTTAGGATTTTCTGTATATAGTATCAAGTCATTCACTAATAGTGAAAGCTTTACTTCTTCTTTTCCAATTTAAATTCTTTTTGTTCTTTTTCTTGTAGAAATTGAAACATAAGGTTTCTCTTGCTTTACATATATTAATTATTAAAAGTGGAAGATAGCAGTTAAATTTTATTGAGAGTTTAATATGTATCATGATCAGTACTGAATGACCTATTTATATTACCTCATTTAGCACTTATAATAATTCCATAATATATATCATATTTTACACCCATTTTACAGATGAGGAAAGTCATAGTTAAAGAGATTCACTGACTTATGTAGATGTCTCAGGTCCAGGCTTTGCATTCATGTGACTAGCCACTAATCTATACTGAATCTCTCTCTCTCTCTCTCTCTCTCTCTCACACACACACACACACACACACACACACACACACGCACACACACACACACACACACACACACACACTTACATATACACAGATTCTTTCCTTCAGACACGTACAAACACACATATTCATACACAGAGAACATCTCTTTAGGCCAAACAATCATGTATTTCTGTTAAGTATTAATTTTAACATTGTTCAGCCATGTAACCCAAATGAAATGTGTATTAACAATACATACTCTGGGACTTCAGCCAAAATATGATGTAAAAATAGTGTTAAAGAGTCTGAATTAACTATTTAAGTAGAAAAAGTATAAACCTTTGCAGATATAGCTTTTTTTTTTGCTAATGCTAGTCTTAAATCAGATAATTTAAAGACAATGAAGAAAAAATATTCATACATGGAATATATCATCTTATATTCGAGACCCACAATTAGACAAATCATGTCATGACTCAAATAATCCTCACTACTAGCATATGCAAGGCAACATTTAAACTCACCATTGCCCTAAGTTTCCAAGTAAACAAAATCTTCTCTGAAATAAGGAGTGCAAAATGTCATATACATAATGGCTTTGTAAAATTCCTAATCATTAAATATTTGTTTTGAGTCACATTTGAAAGTATATTATATAGAAAATTTAGCCCCAGGAAATATCAAGAACAATTTCCTCTATATAACATTTAAAAATTTCTCTCCCATGCATTAGCTTCATTATCACAACTCCTTCTCCATGTTAAAGAACTCATGTTTTATCCTTTACTCAAAGTCTCTACAGCCTCTCACTCATCTCTTAATTCAGCTAAGGATTCAGGACAACACAATTTTTTAATATGGAATAGGTCTAAGCAGAAATTAACACACCATTGTAAAGCAATTATACTCCAATAAAGATGTTAAAAAAAAGAAAAAGAAAAAAAATATGGAATAGGTCTGTGTTATCCTGCAAGAGATTGAGTTACGCCAGTGAAACTATTTTTTATTTAATAACAATAGTTACACATTTTAACAACAGATTATTTTATGCTTCTGCCCTTTTAGAGCATATAATTTACTCACTTTCATTGTTATCTAGATTAGATCTAACTATAACCTGAAAAATTTCGATAGATCTTACAAACATCTTTAGAACCAGTGCAGATTAAATGGATAACAAATTAATAAAATAGATATAAAATATATCTAATAGATTAGATATTGTTTGACTGTCTTCAAGAGCTGATTTTTTTCTTTAAACAGTTAATAGAATAATGTAACACATGTATTCATATTCCATAATTAAATATAATTTTGGAATACTCATCCCACAACCTCAAAATTGGAAAAGAAGGGGTAGGAAAATATTGAGCTACTGTCCTATCAGTAGACTACCTTAAGTAGCATGGTTAGTGCCTTGTGTGGATTTCCTCTTTGAAGAAGGAAATAATCTACTTCATTTATGTAGAGGCACAATGAGTAGAGTTGAAAGCAAATGATTTTTAAACTAACTAAAGCTACTTATTCATTTTCCTTAAAGAGGCAAAGGGTTTTATAAAGAAGAAGTCTTTGCATTTCTCCCTAGTTGACTTCACGGAGAAAATAAAAACTTTTAAATTTTATATCTGACTCATTATATTTTAGACATCAGCTTAAAAGATATTTCTTTGGAGAGGGTTTCTAACCCTCTAGTATAAAGGGGTCATCCAGTTATTACCTATCACATTATCCTAATTTTAAAAAATTCCTATATATAGCTTATTTATAACTGATTTAAACTTTTTATTTGTATAGTTATTGTGTTCCTCTATCTTCTGAAATGTAAGCTGCAGGAGAGAAAGGAAACTTTCTGTCTTATATGTCACTATTTCCTCAATGCTGAATGAACATAAAAATAATCAGTTCTCACTACCTGTGAGAATGAATAATAAAATGTTGGTTAATTCCATGTCTGTCCTATTCTAGAGTAGAATAGATGTTGCTTAGAATATAATTTCATCACTGCCTTTATCTGTCTTCTTGGAAATACAAATTCTGGCTTTCTTGGTTAGGCTAAAATCCCTCTGCCATAAATCATTGTTGATGGGGCTGTTACTGAGATCTCAAATTTACTTTAAAAAAACCCCCTTTTAACAGGAAAAAATACCTTTGGCCATTCAGTTCAATTACTTGGTATCTTTCCATGCTTTTCTCATTTTCAATGGCTTAAAACACGTTTAAATATCTCCAATTATCTGCTCAGTATCACTTGGAAAAGAAAAGAGAAAACTGAAGACAAGCAACACTGGAAGTTATTTGGCATCTGAACATTCAGCTATTTAGATCCTGAACTCTAATTTTAGTTAGAAAATATTTTAAGTTCAGCATTACACAACTTTGAAATGTTTAAAAATCAATAGGCAATAATAATACTAAAAAGTTGTTATTTGTATATTGTTTACTCTCCACTAAAATTCTTCACAGGGCTTTATAAATATTAGTTTATTTTAATATCAATAACTATCTTATGAAGTTGGTATAATTGTTAACTCCATGTTAGAGATAAACAAGCTGAAAAACAGAGAAGAAATATAATCCACCAAATGTTAAACAATTAGTTAATGTCTGAGATAATCTAAATCCAGGATTTATGGTTTTAGTAGAAGAGATACAATGGAACACCTTCATCCAATTATACAAACAAATATTATACCAAGATCATGAAATCCTGCTTAGAGTATCCAGCACTAGTCATTGCTTTGGTTTAAAATTTAAATGTCTTTGTTCGAATAAAAATACACACAATATCATAATGAATGTATTATTTTAAATTAATTTATATAAGGCATATTACAGCTATCTTGAATTAATGTAATAGAAACATTTTATTTAAGAATATGTAGAGTGGAAATATATATGAAATAACACTAAAGAGAATAGTAAATCCATCAGGATACTTGAGATATTGTATAATATTAACAGTGAAATTCTGGTAGTTCAGGTGGAAGACTGGAAAAGAAAAGTAAAAAGCAAAAAAGAAATTTTACTAATTTACACTATTCACGTAGGCATAGCAGACTATCTTTAGCTGGCCATTCTCATCTCTTTCTGCAAATTTGAATAGCATGTTCAGAAGGTAGGTATTGGAAGAATTAAAATAAAAGTCCATATATTCAGGTTTATGATAGTTTTAAAACCCTAAGAGGTTATCTGACAATGCATATGAACAGACAACTCATTCAAGAATATGCATATATTCTTCTTATATATATATGTATATATACATACACATATATAAAAAACACTCAACTTTCCATTAATCTTAAAAGTGCAAATTAAAACAATATAATTCAACACATACTTGTAAAAAATTAAAAATAACAATAATAAATGATTGTCCTTTCAGTGTTAATTATGTTAGATTGAAATTATTACAAGTTTTTTCTATCCTTACTAAGATTTCTCTAAAGTTACTGAAAACCATGAAAAAGGTATAAAATCATAAAAGTCAAGAAAAAAGAGAGAAACCACTAGTGAGGAAAAAATTCAACACATATTCTGGCAAGATAGAAAGCTCTTAAAAGACTGTTACTGATTTAGTTTACTGGAGGAATTATCAATTCAATGTTTTACAGAAGAGTCTTATATGGAGCAGAGGTTCAGGAATGGTGTCACTAAACACTGTGAAGTTTGGAGATTAGGAGGAGGAGAAGAAACAGGGAGGTGGTCAGAACATCCATGCATAGAGAACAGATGATCCTGCTTCCCAAGCCTAGAATATCAGCACATAGCTGTCTACTGTTAGAGTAAAAGTCATTTGGTATTACTTTGTTCTAGATCATCACATGAATATTTTAATCCTCAATACAAATAAATGAGTTATGTACTAATTTTATCCCCAGACGAAGAAACACTAGGTTAACAAACCTGCACAAGATAAAGGACAGAACAGGAAATTGAACCCATGGGTCTCACCTCTAATCCACCAGGCTAGATTTGTTGCCTTTCATTCCTAGGTAGCATAAAAAGCAGACATTTATTTTTTAGAGAAATAAAAAATATGAAAGCCCAGGCACAATATATGCAAGTTCTGGGGATGGGATGGTGGTGATGGTTAAATTACCATATAATAATGTTAGAATAGCCTAACAGTTGCCTTGGTGGTAAGAGGATGGTAGTTTGAACAAGGGAAAAGAGAAGGAGTTTGAGAGAGATGAATCAATGAAGCACTGATAATTACACAACTCTTATGCAATGTTAAGAATGAGAAAATAGGAACTCTGGAGAAAATAGGTGGTCCAATGGGTAAGATTATGCACTCCCAATGCAGGGGGCCTGGGTCCAATCCCTGGTCGGGGAACTAGATCCCACATGCATGCTGCAAGTAAGAGTCTGCATTCCGAGAATAAGAGTCTACATGCCTCAACTAAGAAACCCACATGCCACAACTAAATGATCCTGCATGCTGCAATGAAGATCCTGCGTGCTGCAACTGAGACCCAGTGCAGCCTAAATAAATAAATACATAAATATAAATCTTTAAAAAAAAAGAATGAGAAAATAAAAATTAAAAAATAAAGCTTCCATTTAAGAAAATGAATGAGAAAATAAGCAGCTTTTTAATTAAAAAAGCTGATTTCAAGGTTTGAATGATTTAGGATCTTCATGAGTTTAGAGCAATGGCAATGGCCATACAACATTGAGCTGCCTTAATGGAAGAGGTCAACACTTGACATGACCACCAAAAGCACACTTTTGAATTGCAATTAAATAGAGTAAGAAACACTCAATTATTGAAACTTTCTACAAATTAGGAAAATTAGTATAAACTTTAATCATACTGTATATGTTAGCTGGAAATATAGAATTAATAGAAACAAAAATTATAAAAATAGTAAAAGAAAAATATTTCCAAATCTGAACAGAATAAGACAGTTTGGGGGGATAGCAACATTGCCCGAAGTCTAATGACTTAATCCAAAAGACATAAAGAAAAGCAACAATGAAAAAACAAACTAAAATACTCAGTGATTTCAATTTTACATCACAAGAGATTTTTTTTTCTCATCTTAAATGACTCTGGTTTCCTCCTATAAAATAATTGCCTCTTCCAGTGGTCAACTTCAGTAATCTGCCAGTTATAAATTTGTGATGACAATAAATCATTTGACCTGTTTAAGGATAATATAAAATGAGAATGCCATGCCACACAAAATATTACCATAGTAAGAAAATTTATGAAAAGTGCTTGACAGAGAATCTGGTACATTCTAAACTCTCAGTACATACTATTTCCATTTCCTTTACTAAAGATTCTTGTTAACAAATTCAGTTGCTCCAACATTTGTGATTTTTTAAAATGATTCCTCAGAAGCCCAAATCTTCTCTCTACTTTCAAATAACTTAACCTAGATTGGAATATGGACACTGGAAGATTTAGGATCATTCTGTACAAATTTCAGTAACAATTGAACCCCATTATGGAATTGCTTCCTGAGATTAAAGAAAAATTACATAGTATAGAAAAATATATTTATACACACATATATGCATATAAATATTAGAAATAATATATATGGTATAGAAAAATAATTTTTTTAAAAAAATTGATAATCTGCAGGAGGAAATCCACTTTACTGGAACATATAAGATTATCTACTGTAAGGGCTCCTAGTTTCTCATAAACAATAGTCTAAATATTAGGCACATAACTAGCAACATATTTCTCAGATCCACAATTCTGAGGGTGGAAATATTAATAGAGCTCCTATATTTAATCATATTCACCTATTTCCTTGATTTTTCAAATCACTTCCACTGTTATTCAGCCTGACTTTCTGACTGATTTTAAACACTGTAGAGTTTAATTTCTCAACAGTAGTTTAAACACAGGGCATCTTGTTTTATTTACATATTTCTATAAATTCTAATGTAATAAAGGAATCTCACCTAGTTTTTAGGGAAATAATGACTTCCTTAAAAAGTCAAGTTAAAGGTTCAATTATTCTTGATTAGTAACCTCTGCTCTTTGGAACCCCAGCTTCTGTGTTAAGAAGCTGATAATGGAAGTGCTTACATTTAAAGGACATTAAATGCAAAATCAGGGGACAAGGTTTCTACCTCCAAATCGAATATGGGCTACCTGTGTGACCTGTAAGAAGCACAAATTATCTTTGAGCCAAAATTTTTATGATTTATAAAATAGGTGGATTCTGCTATATTATTAATAAAACTTCCAGTTCCAAAAATGGATTTTAGATTACCAAATATTGTCTAAGTGTGTGTTTCAGCAGAATCTCTCAACCCTGCTGGTGTGAATATAAATTGCTAAACTCATTTCAGAAATCAATTTGGCACCACCTTCTAAACTTGAAGATGCACATACACTATGACTCAGTAGTCCATATTCCAGAGAAACTCTTCTACATATGAATTGAGAGGCTTGTATAAGAATGCTCACATCACTAATATGTTATATCCCAAAGCTTTCTCCATAAGATTAATGGAAAATAGTTTGCACAGAGGACTGAAAGTAAATGAGTCACAGTTGAACACCCCACTATGGATATATCTCAAAAACTTAATATTTAAAGAGAAATGAGTCACATATACCCTGATCCTACTTCAATAAAGAAAGAAAAATGAATAACTATTATTTAGTGCACACACATATATAAAAAGCACACACATATATAAAAACCAATACCAAAGATTAATTAATACAAAATTCAAAAAATTTTTAACTCTGGGGTGGAGAAAGGGTATGTGATTGATGAAGAGTGCACAGGGGACTTCTAACTTCTATTTCTTAAGCTGGAAGTCAGGTACAAAGGATATTATCATATTATCCATTAAATTATACCTAAATGTTGTATATACCCTCTTGTATGTAACTATGTATATACTATTTTTTAAAGTTTGAAAATTAATTTCTCTAAGATGGCTAAATTATTGCTGTCATTTCTGCTGAACACAGAAATCTTCTGAATATACATAATTGATTGACACTTGCAGAATCATCATTCTCCCTGTAAATGATGAGAGTAGAGTCATGTCCAATTTTCATTCTCTTAAGCTGGCAAAACATCCACAGACCCTTCCCAAAGCTTTATCTTTGCCTTTGGCCTTGGTGGTGATCAGACTGACACTAAATCTCTTCACCACTGATTAAAAGTGCTTCTAAATCCACATTCATAGTAATTAATCATCTTTGTTAGTTTACCTAAGGGGCTTATCTGCCAGTGACAGCGATAGCAGCTAGGATAATTGAAATTCTCACTTAAGCAGTTCAACTGAGAGAGCCCCATCCATTAGCCTGGCGCTAAAGAACACCCCTCTCTCTGCCTGTTCTTATTTGAAAAGGTCACTAAAGTCCTTCTTTTAAACTATTAATTCATAGGTAGTATCCCTGAAAAAAATTCAGTTTTAACTCTAAAACAACTTTTATCATTTGGAAGATAATTTTTAAAGTCTTTAATTCAAGGGTGGAAAGAGCCTGGAAATGCATACAAAAGATTTCAGTCTGAGTGTCATTTGAGCACCAAATTGGTTCCATGGCATTCCTTGGGTGAGGTGTCTCAGGAATTTAATGACAGCTGTTTAGAGCTCCCCAAGTACAGATCATTATATGAAGCAAGTAACAGAAATATGACATAACAATTAATTTTGAGTTCAAGAAAAGCCCTACACATAAACTTTTTCTCCCAGATACCATGTCAGATTTACACTTTGTCAGAATTATGGCCCTTAAAGACTGAACATATCTTGCTCTCCCACTTAGGAGGTTACCATCAGCCATACTGTCACTAGAGGCAGTTAAAAAATTATTGAGACATAAAGAGAAAAGCTAGGGATAGGTAGTTAGTTCATACATTCAGACAGTAAAAATCTTAATTGAAATTTTAAGTTTTTATACAAATAGATATTTTGCTTTTCAGGAGGGAAAAGTTCGAGTGCCTTCTTTGATTGGGGCAAATACAAATATTGCAAGTATCCAGACCAGTGTGACTCAGAAGGGCTACGTGAGCCCTACGGGGGCAACACAACATATCTTTTGCTAGAGTGAGACATGGAGCTGGAGAGATGGGTCAGAATCAGGCCATAGAAATCAGAAAGAGGTCATGGAAAACATTTCTTCTGGGGAAAAGCAGAAGAATGAGGAAATGTAGAGACCGATAGGTCTTTAATTCCCATTTACCCAAATTTGTAAAGACTGGTTTCAGGTAAAAAATTACTCTCCTTGAGAAAGATGACCAAAGTCAAATAAATATGAAATATTTGTGCCTTTTCTCCCATTTGTTAACAGTTATGGTGTGAAAGACAGAATTAAGGAGATGATTTTATTCAGGTTAAAGCAATAGAGAAAACATTCATTAATGAAGAACTTGCCAAAGAAAAGGAAGTGGGCCTGGGTTTTACAGAGGCAGGTAAGCAAGAGAGTCATCCGAGTGTGATGGAAGTCATGAGGATGGAAAGGATGGAAACTGTCTTATGTGGGAACATTCAAGGGCAGAGTGTTGTTTGCCATCAGTCTTAATCTAGAACACAGTGTAGGAAGATTTAAAGTTCAGCAATGCCAACAGTGATGACAAAATAATGTTGAAAATGACTGAATCCTCATTCTCAAATGAGGTACTTACAACCTACTAGGCACACGGCTTGCACTATGGATTGTAAATATATAAAATGTGTACTGTGCTTCAATTCCTCCTCATTAGTGAACATCCTGTCTTAATGTCTATGCCTGTGCATTCTCATGGTGGCTTGTGTTCCACTGTGTGTTGCTTCTGAAGTTTGCACCCCAGAATCCAAAGATACACAGAGCAGAGGCAACCAGCCCTCAGTTTAAAGGTATAACAATAACTGTTTGCTGCTGTGAATCACTAAGATGTGTAGGTTATTTATTAAAACAAAAAAAATTTTTCTCTTTTCCATCATAGTAGTATCTGTACTTATTGACCTAAAACTTCCTGGACTTCACGGCTATGCTTCAAGTATGCAGGGTCCTCACATCATTATTTCAACTAAATTTGTCTTTTGAGGCAGTACTCTCCATGCCAGGGTTTTCCCAAAATTATCAAACTACATTTGCATTTTGAAGGAGGCCTTCACTTATTTATTATAAAAGAGTGAATATGTGGGCAGTTAGGTGTTTAAGCAAAGGGGATATTTACTAGAAGTGGAGGCTCTGTGACCTTCAGATTATTAATTGAGTCAACTTCCTCCAACATCCGCATGTTAAATCCATTTTCAAAAAAAAAAAAGTAAAACACTTCTGATTTAAAAGTGAGCAAGTAAGCATTTTAGTATAATAAAGAGTAACAAAGTAATATGCATCTGGTCTCATTTTAAAATACATATATTTAAATAAAAATTGTCAAGCAATATCATAATTCATTTTAGGTTATGATATAACTATGCCATTGTAGTTTTTAGTGACTGAAAGTTGAAGAGGAAGATCCTTTAATCCTTAAATGCATTAGTCTCTTACCATAGACCCAAGGTAACCTAGATGTGGGAGATAGAATAAGTTCATATATGTGGCTGTCTTCATGATTACATTGGAAAAAAATTCTTATTTCTTTCATGATTGCTCTACATGTGATTCTTTTCTGAAGTTATTAACACAGTTTACCTTCAGACTAACTGATTCATTCTTATGACATATGCATAAAGGTATGACATTTAGACATACCCATTTAGAAAGCTTAGTCCTGAAAAGAAAAAGTAAATGCCAAAAATCACATTGAATCCTCCACTATCCATGGTCAAGTTCTTAATGAATTCCCGGGTATTTTTATCTGAGAGTCTCAGGTAGATGCCAGCCAACTGTTGGCAAAGCACAAAGGAATTTGGAAATACATGTTCAAATACAACCTAAATCTAATTATTCCTGACATTGTCAGAAAAATCTTTCATAATACTCCTAAGAAACAGCCCAGCTTATGTAAAATACATGTAAAGCAGATCACTTTCCTTTCATGTATTATTATATAAATCTTATTACAAATGTGGAAATACTTGACAAAATGCCATTGAGCAGTGTTTTGTATTTAAAATTTTTTGAATGTCATCCTTGAGCAAGACTGCATATCCTATGCTCTTTCCTGACTCCAGATCTTCACATTCTGTGATTTAATTTTTTTTTTTTTTTTTTTTTTTGCGGTATGTGGGCCTCTCACTGTTGTGGCCTCTCCCATTGCGGAGCACAGGCTCCGGACGCGCAGGCCCAGCGGCCACGGCTCACGGGCCCAGCCGCTCCGCGGCATGTGGGATCTTCCCGGACCAGGGCACGAACCCGTGTCTCCTGCATCGGCAGGCGGATTCTCAACCACTGCGCCACCAGGGAAGCCCCTAATTTTTAATCAATGTCTTTAGATTATTTTTATGCAGTATGATACTCTTTAACTGACACACTTCTGTGAACCCCTAATATGAAACATAAAATTCAGGTAAGTTAAAATTATAAAATGTAAATCTTCCTGAAAATTTGTAATTTTTAAACTTTTTAATTTGAAGTAATTTCAGACTATATAAAAGGTACAAAAACTATAAAAAGGTACAAAAAAATTCTGTATTCCTCAGACGTAGCATTTTATAACCTCACAACACTTACTTTTCCATTATCTCTCTCCCCTCACCTCTTTTTCTCTCTGGTTAATCATTCCTGAAATTGGTCAATTTCATTAATTTTTTTCAAAGGATAAACAAATCTTTGGCATTATTATAGTTCTCTGATGTTTCTTTGTTTTCTTTAATTACCTTCCTTCTGCTTTTGGATTTACTGTGTTGTTCTTTTCTAACTTTTTAACATGGATGCTTAACTCATAAGTTTTTACCCTCTTTTTTATTAGATTATTATAAGCAATGGAGGCCATACATTTCTCTTGGCTACTTTAGATACTTCTGACGGTATATTTTTATTCAGTTTTAGTTACTTACTTATACTTATTATTTTTATTATTTGATCCATAGATTGATGGTTGGTTTTTGATTTCCCAAGCCTCTTCCCTATTGTATTGTGAGAATTTTAATTTGTTAGGAGATGGTGGTACATGTGATACATTATCTATGAAATTTGTTACTCTGTACTTGCAATAACTTATTTTATAGATAATTATTTAATTTTAAAAAGTGTATTATTTAATTGTTGGATACAGTGACCAAAATTTTAATTGTATAGTTCAAATTGGCTATACTATTAATTATTTTTTTGACTGCTTTAACTATTTAGTAATAAAGGATGGTTTGTTTTTGCGGTACGCGGGCCTCTCACTGTTGTGGCCTCTCCCGTTGCGGAGCACAGGCTTCGGACGCGCAGGCTCAGCGGCCATGGCTCACGGGCCCAGCTGTTCCGCGGCACGTGGGATCTTCCCGGACCGGGGCACGAACCCGCGTCCCTTGCATCGGCAGGCGGACTCTCAACCACTGCGCCACCAGGGAAGCCCATAAAAGATGTTTTAATATGTATAACATGATAGTGGAGTTGTCAAATTTCCTTGTGATTCTAAACATTTCTGCTTTGTATATCTTGAAACTTGAAAGTAAGTTGTAACTTTCTCATCTTCCTTCAAAATTGATTTTTTAAAAATATATTGCCTCTGTCACTGAGAAGCATTTACAAATGTAGCTAATACTGTATCCAGCATTTTCAATAGTGCTATAATATGATGGGTTTCCTTGCCTCTGGACTTCAAACTGGTGCTACCATACCCCTAGTATAGGAGAAGACATTTCCAGTGGGTATATATGTATTTAGTATCTTTGCATCCTATTTTCATAATTGAGATTTGCCTAAATTTTTCCTTTATTAACTTATTTTTGTTTGCTCTTAGTGTCATAAAAAGTCACCTAATAAAATGATTTAAAATGCCTTTTCCCTTTTTCTTTGCTCTAAAATACTTTTTGTAACATAGATAATACCATTTCTTTGAAGTTTACAGTCTTGACTACCTATAAAAACGTAACTAGCCTGGAAGACTTTATAAAAAGGGAATTGTCCATTTTCATTAATTTTCATTATTACTTGTTCATTTATGTGTGCTTTAAAATCAACATTTTTTTCCCATCTACTTATAAATTTTATGAGGCTCTTAGGTTGCAATTATTATTGTGTTTTTTGTAATTTGACCTTTCTCTTGGATTTTTTTTACAATTTTTTTATTATTGATAATTATTTGCATTTTCCAAATGTATTAACTGGTACTAACAATTTTTTTTCATAATTCCTATTTGTACCCATTTGTCATCTTGTTGCAGCAATGTCAAAAAATTATTTTAGAAAAGTTCATGGATGATGAATTGCCTCAGTCTTCAGATATATGAAAATATATTAGTTCTGCAGTTTACTGTTATTATTGTTTAGCTAGGTTTGGGATTACACATGCAAAAATTCTTTTCTTCCAGCTCTGTGAAGTTTACTGCAATGGTAACAGAATGAGCATTAGAGTCAAGCTGTCTGGGTTTGATCCCAACTCTGCCAATTTCTAGTGACGGGGTCGTATGTTACTCATTTGACCTCTCTGGGTCTTACTTTAACTCTACCATGGCAATATTTATTGTACTTATCCCATAATGGTTTTGAGCAGTAAATACATCCTTTGAGTTCATGTCTGTAGATTCATCATTTAGCTTAGTGGACTCATCTTTTAGTATATTGGACACTGTAAACTGGAGCTGTTATATTTTGTTATAACAAAAGTTGTTATTCAGCTTTTGTTTGCTCTTGGGAATACTCTGTGAAAATAAACTCAGAATTTTAAGAATTTATAATCTAAATTCATGTAAACTAAAGTTATAGTCTCCATAGTTAGGGAATAAAAGGAAAACTAACATTTAGCTGACTGCCCAGTAACAGTAAATATGTTCTTATTTTGAGTAATACTCTTGTTATTGTATAATATGTAGTATTTTGATACAGTACATTATATAATGATTTCATTGAGTTCTTAGCAATGTTTTTTATCACCATTTTTCTGAACCTATAACGTTTAATCGAGAAAGACTTGTAATCAATTGTATACGGTCAGGGAAATATATCCCTCCTTTTCTTTTTTAAAAATTCCCCACAGAATGCATGGACTGTCAAAATTCTATTAGGTACTCTGCATATCAGTGCCTCCCCTAACTATTTTATAGTTGGATTAAGATTCCAATTTAAGGAAATTCCTTGAAGACCAGCATTCTTTCAAGGTCTGCTGCTTTTGCCATTAAATTTCAACAAACATGAATAAGATGGCATTATCTATTAAAAAGACTTATTTTTCTAGCTAGATAACCATTATTCTTTGCAGTTGGAAAATACATAATATAGTTTATTTCAATAACTTTTAATATAGTAGTACTAGGAAAGAGAATGAGTTATGACGTGAATATATAGGGTGGAAAAAACCCAGAGGCTTGAAAGTACACTGGTGTTGGGTAAATCAAATCACAAACTAAATTACTCTGTTGATTCAATGTATCTGGCAGATTATGTATTCAATGTATCTGGCTTTCTGATTTTATTAATGAAAAGAAATTTTAGATAATATCTAAGAATTAGATTTTAGTCTAATTAAATAGTCCCAAATTATTTGCCATTTGGTTTATGTTAGGAAATAAAGTTAAAATAGTGAACAAAGTGATTGAATAGAACTGCTGGAATTCATTTCCTGTCTTCTAAGTATGGGAAGGGGAACAACAAGAGCAAAAGGTCTGTTTGTTTAGCCCTTAAGTGCCTTCATTTCCATACAAGTTAGACATCCTAGGTGAGGACCGCTGATTTCAAGACTTGATTCTTTTATTCATTTAGAAGTTGTCACACACAGCGTTATCACACACAGCGTCCCTGCTTTAAACAGCCAATGCCTTTGATATAATCAGTGGCATTCACTTTAAAATTCCTAAAATATTTTGAAAAAAAGTAACCTGGGGCTTCCCTGGTGGCGCAGTGGTTGAGAGTCCGCCTGCCGATGCAGGGGACACGGGTTCATGCCCCGGTCCAGGAAGATCCCACATGCCGCGGGGCCCGTGAGCCATAGCCGCTGAGCCTGCGCGTCCGGAGCCTGTGCTCCGCAACGGGAGAGGCCACAACAGTGAGAGGCCCGCGTACCGGAATTAAAAAAAAAAGTAACTTGAAGGGGAAAGGGTTCATCATCTCACTCTTTCTGGAAGCAATGAATCAGTGCAGTTGGAAGACCATTTTTTAAATCTGGGATTTGTAAAATCTTTTAAAGAAATATAATATAGAATATGCAAGGGATTTAAAAGGCCACTTCCTATATTTCTTAAATAGACTGAGACAAGAGAATCTCAATAAATCTTACTTCTCCATAGCCACGAGCCCCCACAATAGACCACACGCTATTATTTATTACATATTTTATGTCCTAAGTATAACTAGTTATAAAGCTGGTCTCTCACAGTTAAAACGGTTTTATAATATACCTGTGAAGGGATTGGGCCTAGCACTTAATCCTAAAATAAGGTCCTTTACCTTCATTGATGCCTGAAATTCTATCAGTGTTCTTGCATTCTTTTGTGTAAGGGTTTTTATCCTAGGATAACATTTTAGTGTATGAAAAGCTATATCACACTCATGGCATAAATACATTCACCTTTATTTGTCTAAAGTACATTAAAATGGGGCTTCCCTGGTGGCGCAGTGGTTGAGAATCCACCTGCCGATGCAGGGGACACGGGTTCGTGCCCCGGTCCGGGAAGATCCCACATGCCGCGGAGCGGCTGGGCCCGTGAGCCATGGCCGCTGAGCCTGCGCTCCGCAAAGGGAGAGACCACAACAGTGAGAGGCCCGCCTACCACAAAAAAAAAAAAAAAAAAAAAAAAAAAAAAAAAAAATTAAAGTACATTAAAATGGACTCAAGCCCTCACCAAGGAAATTACCAAGTCCACTATTCTTCTTCCCAAGAGGAGAACATCCCTAACATCTATCATCCTGCTATAAGTGGTGTTTTTCTTGCTATGATACAGTACGATGTCGAACACTAAATCCTCCACATCCATAGCAACCCCACAAGTCTCCACTGCAGACAAATTTCATTGGCCAAATTTGCAGCAAACATGTGCTACTTATATTGTTTTCCAGACAACAACCTACCTTGAAATCCTAAATTCAAAGAGCTAGTACTTCTTTTTCTGGAAAATAGGTCTTGATTATGCTTTAATAGTGCTTCAATTTTGAAACACGATTGGCTTTTTCTGTGGGAATTCTTTCTGCTCCTTGGTGTCAAGTTATTCTCATAAAGTCTATTGATAAACAGACTTTTCAACCCTCCCTTCTCATCATTTCCACTAGATAATGTACAACTTCTCCAGACAGAAACATAAGTATAAATTTATAACAATGATAGCCATGACACACAGAATTCTCAATACTATTAGTCTAGTCTCTTATTATCCCATGGATTACTGTTCCTGTAGTTAAGTTAGGTACTTATCTCAACCTTGATTATGCCAGTTTGTTAGGGTAATTATAATTTTAGTTTATATAAACCTATGGAATATGATTGCAAAAAGAAAAAACAGATTCTTTGTATGAAACTAAATTAAATGCTTTGAAAAGACTTTACAAAGGTAAGTCACTTAAAAAAGTAAAATGAAAAGTATCTGTTGAATTATGTATGTCAATGCATAAATGTTACAAAAGTTTTTAACATGGCTTTCATAAAAATATAAAATGAACAGAAACCATTATGTTAATAAACTCATTAATGAGGCACTAGTAAGGTGATGAAACCGTTTCCAAGAGCATTACAAAAAATTTTTGTGTGTTTTAAAAAGATAAAGTTAGGATAAGATTGCAAAGTTAGTTACAAAACAGGGTCAATTTCCTAAAGCACATCAAAACCATAACCTTTGGTCAGAAATCTCTAAATTAATGTGTAACTTTACAACATCTGGGTTTTAATTAAATAATAAATAGCAAAACCCAAAGCATATGTTCCTAAAATTTTTATAGCTAATACTGGGGCAGGGTCTATAAATGGTATCCTAGTATGACATTGAAAGAACATGCCACCTCCCATGTATTTCCAAATTTGGAATACTTTTTATTAACACTTGTAGGGGATGCAACTCTAAATTTGGGGAGAGGAGCACATAATAAAACCACAGAAGAACTCCGCATTTATATTGCTTTGCACCTATCTTTAGAAACTTGCTCCATTTTAAAGAAATCCAAACTCATATTTTTAAACTGTGGTTTATACAAGAAAGAACACTGAAAACTTCTTTAAGGACACATACGCAAACAAGAGGTCTTAGTTTGTACCAGAAGACTGGCAGACCAATATTATTCAGGTGTTGTCCATCAAAGTAATTCATTTTAAAACATGTATGCATTAATTTTATGATTCTTCATTGGTAATGGACATCTAGTCGCCCAGACTACAAAGAGATAAGCAACCTACCACTCTATTAGGATAACAAAGAGTTGGAAGAATCTAAAACATGTGACAAAATTCACATTCCTTTCATCTTTCAATTGTCTTGGCCATTTAATAGTTATGTGGCTTTGGCAAGACAACAGGAATTTTGGGCTTCCCATCAATTAGCTGGGTTGATTTTAGTAAGTCATTTAAACAGGATTCTAAGGCCTCTCCTAGATTGAAAATTCTGTAGTCTTGTATTTCTAGGTTCTTCAGTATGGTTGAAGGTAGTGAGGAGGGTCTTTAAATAAGATTTAGCAGATTGTATTCAAAAGGACTAGACTTTATAGCCCCAAACCCAGGATTTTCATTTCACTTCCAATACTTTCTGGTTATTGACTTGGTGGCAACACTCAGCATTTCTGAACCTTGGTTTCCCTGGCTTTAAAATTTAGAAAATAATTATAGGCCTTGTAGATATATTTCAAAGATTATAAAAATGCATGCTGAATAAATGCTAACTTTGGCAATTACTATTTAAATAGTTCAATAACATTATTAATGAATTAAAATAAGTATCAGAATTATCATTATTGAAGAATTCAAACTCAATCCTGGGAAGAAGTTTCATGTTTTTATAAGTATTTTTCAGCTTGTATTTCTGAAATATACTGAGTTCTTAGGAACTTAAAGATTGAGGTCAGCTACTTCATGGGGGCAGTAGATCGCACTCATTCTTGATTACTCAATGATGATAATCTAGGAATTTTCCTTTCTTCATATCAAGTTTTCCCATTCTAATGGATTTTTTTTCTGTGGCATTGTTTGAGATATCTTACAGAAGAGAGAAATAAACAAATCTTTAGATGGATTTTAAGTGGATCAGATTAATGAATTCTGACACTTAGTAGAGGGTGAAATTGATAGGACATGAAGACTTATTATTTATAGATAGAGACAATGGGATTATGAGGGAGATGTTGGTCAAGTGAATTATGAAATAAATCTTCTACCATTTTCAGAGCATGCCCATAAGTATAAGACATCCTTGTGTGAAAAGCATTATCACAAAATATTTTTCTATTTTTTGAAGTATTTTAGTATAATATTCTTAAATTATGTGAAAGGAATTTGTTTCAAATCTTTTAAAACTATTTCAAATGGCTCTAATTCTACTTACAAAATGTTTGTATTATGCACAATTCAAAGATCCAAATTATATTCAAGGGTGAACCTGAATTTATTTCTATCTCCTATTGACTGTAAACTTTTCTCTAAAATTTCTCGGGCAGATGGTCAGAGTTTTTGAATGTTGTAGGTGACACTTCTCTATTTTAGTAAAATAAAAAATGTTGGCAATAATATTCATCCATTGATTCACATTTTGGCTTCTGAGATATATCTATTTCTTTACTATATGAAAGTCCTTCAAATGGTTTATGAGACGCAAAATCGCAACATTATCCAAGTTGCCTTCTTTGGATACACACCAGTCTTATTTGCAGTTGTGTTACATGAATTCATATTCAATACTGGAAATGAAAGCTAAAAGAAATCTTAGTAATGACTTAGACCAGCTCTTGTTTTGATACAGGAAGACACTGAATTCCAGACATGTAAAACCACAAATCATGCACCTTTTAGAGCCAGAAGTTAAGAAGGCAGATCTCTTTCCTCTGTTTTTAATGCTTATATTTACCTGACCATGCCATGTGAAAGGCTATTTAAAGGAGCTATGGTTGATATACAGATGAAATAGAAAATATGCTCACATGATCCCTATAAGAGTTCAGATGACACTTCTATTTGCAGTTAACTGGTATTTCTAAGGCTTGTTTTTCATGTTTTCATATCAGATGCATTACAATTCCTGAATTTTATTTTTAAAACGTGAATGTGGGACTTTACAATTGTTTATCTTAAATTGCACCTGTCAATTTGTAGTCATCATTTTAACTATCTGAAGTATATTTGAACTCTGATTCTGTCTTCCATCATAATTTATCACTAATTTTCTAAAATTTCATCAATATGTTTGTTTTAATCAAGCCCTTGACTAAAGATTGAACATTGAAGAACAACACTAACCCTTTTACCAGAAGTTTCAATGAATAAGGGAATCAGATAGATTACATATTTGAATAGAATCAACAAAAAACAATGCTTTGATAAGAAAATGTATTTAAATCAAGCAAGGTTCATTAATAAATTTTGCATTCGATCCATCTAGAAACATTCCAGAGTAAGACAGGTGTGTCAAAACATAAACTGGGCATGATTAATATTAGTAAAAAATCGATAATGTTTCTAAAGACTCAAAGAATGATATTTAGCATGAGCTACAGATTTATATAGAAAATTATAACATTTAAATTAAGAATTATAGAAGAGTGAATTAGAAACATCAGTATACGTTTGTTACTGGGATAGACCCTTACTTCCAGACTCTCACACAGACACGTTAAGCCTCGAATTTCCTATTCACGTATCAAGGATAATTAGCCTGTGTTAAGGAAAAGATAGTGAAATAGAACCAATGTTCAAATCAACTCTGGTTTTTCTTTTTAGATTCTGATAAATGAAATTGTATTTCATTATAGAAAATATAAGCCCCTTTTACCAATTCTAAGGTAGAAAATATAATTTTGATTTTCTATTTATTACATTACTGTACATATTTGAAAATTCCTTGTCTTTCCTTTTCCCCTTTCCCCCAGTCTCCAACTTAATTTTGCTTGTCTTGTTATATCTAATAAAAACATTGTAGTAGAATATTTCAGTGCCGTAGACAACATTTTACAGGAGAAGTCCATTTTAAGCAATAGATACAGTATTTGACTTTCACTCAGACACAATGATTTTATTATTACTTTCAGTTTTCCTTTTGAGGAAGTAGAAATGTGACTGTTTAAAATCTGTCACCCCTAAATACACAGGGCACTGGAATAATACAGTGTATCAAAAGTTTCTCAAAAGATAAGAAATCATTATAAACCTTAAATCAAATGTCACATTTTTGTGTTTAAAGCAAATGGTGGTGCCCTCCATGGTATAATGGATATTAAGTAGTGTCGAGAAAAAAAACTGCTGTCTATGAAAACGCAGGCTGTAAATATGAAACTGTGTACCTCCCAGGGGACAAGTGACTATGCCTGGCAACCACCGCATTAATTTTACTGCCTATGTATCTCCTGGGAGGTAATGGACAAACTACCACATTTTAAAAAATCACATGTAAGTTTCCCCTGAACCATAGCCTTTCTTGTTTACAGATATTTTTTCCAGACTGTCAAATTTAAAAGCAAAGCAACTAGGATCTGAGATATCCAAGGCCAACTTTTATTTTTCCTTTTGGATAAGAACTGACCACTAAATTACTATTTTCTCTTCAAAATGTCTTTAAAAAGGCTGATTTTTCAGGGTATAGACCACGCCTTAATAGGACCTTGTTGTAAACAATATTAAGATGTATCTGGTAGATTCCACGTTTCTATCGTTTTTTACCTTGACTACTGCAATATCCCCAACTGATGTGCCAACCCATTCTGTAAGGCTGGCAGAACACTTTATCAAAGATGCAAATTGTATCATGCCATGGTCCTGTTAAATGCCTTCCTACATATAATTCCAGCTCTATGTCTTTTGTCCCTCAATGACACTTGTGTACTTTTTTCCCATTTTTCACCTCAAATTTTACTCTATGGTAATAGGATACCATGTGTAGTCACACACTCACTCACACACACACACACACACACATATTGAAGGTGTGTTTGTTTTTAAAAGGATTCTCTCTTTATGTAGGTAATTTACGTCAATGTCAGACTATCTCTGATTAAAAATTTATATTTAATATTGGATTCTGAGAAGCTCTACTATTCTATCTCAAGATTAGTTTATAAAAATAGATGGAGTAAATTGAAAGATGAAAACTACTCGTATTGTCACATCAGTAGAACATGATGTAGAACACACTAGAAGCCGTGACATTTAATTAAAAATTCCAGTCTTGGTCACACACACTATTGTTCCTCAATGATGTCTTTGTGATGATACCTTTCAGAATGGAAAAGTGGAAAGATAAAGGGGTTTGTCTTAATTTGTAATGTCTATAGCTACTATTTATCAGTATGTTACTTTACTTTGGAAACTAAGCTTTTTAATCTGTAAAATGAGTTATGCTAACATATGTCCTCTTAGGTTGTTACGAAAATTAGTGCTGTTTAATATGAAGAATCATGTACAGTTCCTGACAAATAATAGATATTCAATAAATAGTTGATATGATTATTCACCATAACTTAAGGGATTGATGGCAGAATTAAGAAGATTAAAGTAGCATATAAAGAGATTTCCTTGAACAATTATGGTTGGTTTTAAATAAATTATTCTGAAAATAACAATAAGGATAAGTGACAAGGTCCAATAACTGAAGAGTATGTGAGATGAAAACATTATGTTTTGCCTTGCAGTGGGTTAGAATCTTGTGTCCACTTCCCTGCTGTTAATGATGAGTTGAATAAAGTAAGATAAAATGTAAATCTGATGAAAATTTACCCTCGAATCATCTCTGATCATGCTACTAGATGAGACTAGATAAAATAACATAAATTTATATGTGACTAAGACACTAAAACTCTTTGTTTGAAAAAGGAATACAACTGTACACGGAGTATAAGTGTGCTATGATGAAATATGTCTTTCTGTTAAAAAAAGATAGGAAGTAAAGTCCAAAGCTCTTTTACTAGCTTAGCAAAGAGCTTCAGGTAGTATGACTTCAGTATAGAGAAAAATAACAAATTTAAGTAAAATGACCAACTTGAATTTTAAAGTTCTATATCATACTTCAGAGGATGTAATTTCTGAATTCTGGGCCCTTAAAACAGTAATTTGTACCAATAACTTTTCTGAGGATGTTTTTCAATAACAGAAATATGTATTTTCTCACTGTTTCCCATGCTGGACAGGTTGGAAGGACTAATAGACTGAGGAATGCTGTTAACTCACCACTAATTCACAAGAACATTTACCTTTGAGATTTGGTTCATGTGCTTAGAACATTCTCAACTGGGTTTTTTTGTCCCTTTTTTGAGAGGGGAAGGGGAAATGTCTGGCTAACTCTAATTCGACCTTTAATACCAAGGTCCCAGAACAAAGTTCTCCAGAAAATCTTTCTTGAATCTTGAGATAAGTTTACTGTGTTTTCTTTGCTTACAAAGCATAGTGTGTGTCAGTCTTACACTGTAGAGTCCTCAAAAACAGGAAACATACCTCATTCATATCATATTAAATCTCAGGATATAGAAGAGTACTTCATATGTTATATGCATTAAAAATAGTTCTAGATCTGTAATTGTGTACGTAGAATATTTAATATTTTAAAATTGACAACCCATTTATTTGTGATATAATAGAAAAGCTTAAAGTCTTTCTGATCACAGTAAATCAAAAAGGCAGACCCCTCAATTAAGCACCCTCAGAATACAATCCCAATGTCCTCTCCCAGCTTCTGCAGGTACACTCTGCCCAGACAATGAAGTATTTTGTAGTAATAAACATTCCATCCCCTCTTATCAGGTGCTGCTTATGGCCAGCTACATTATGTTCGTCAAATTGGCAGGAGAGGGCAGAGCATGAGTGGGATACATACTCTCCTGCAGGACAGAGGCTTCTAAACTGACTTGAAGCCAGGGGGCAGGGTGATAGCTCACACCTGGGAGGAGTGGGCCACTTGTGCAGTTTTACAAGGTTCAGTGGAAACTGGGAATTTGTGGTTTTTAGGAGTATTACCCCTGATTGTTCCCATACTGGTCCCACACATTCCCAAGCTGGACCCTGGCCTTGGCAAAGTAGACTGCCTTGCTTGGTAATTTAACATTCTTTTGTTTCTTGGCTATTCTGGAATTTAAGTCCTGGGTGGTATCCTTAGCTTCCTCTACCTTCACCCTTCAGGGGGTGCTACCAAAGAGACCTTCTAACTATCAAGTTTGCTTTAAGTTGGTGATTAATTATTCTCAGTTGGTTGTCGATTTCAGTAGGTAGCCAACTCCACTGTCCTTGGAGGTATGTTCCCCTTCTATATCTCAAACACATGTCACATTACACTAGCTAATACATTCCTTTTCAGTAGTATGCCCCTTCCATTTACCACTGAACAATTGGATCACCACCTTTTTGCCAGGGACAGTGTACTTCACCTATGACCATTGACAGTGGTCTCAATGCCACCCAGGCAGTGTATGATCCTGCTCCCAAGTGCCTATCTTTGAAACTTCTTCCTCTGAATGCCTGATTCCCTATGAAGCCAACTCTGAGGTAGATTTTAGTGTTCAGGGTATTAAGGAATGCCCATATGATCAATACCTGAGGAAGGAAAGGTAAGAAAGCAGGAGCTGGCAGAGAAAGAAGTCAGCTTCAATAAAAGCCCAAGGACAAATGTGACTGAAACACAGAGAACTCTGGATCTAGAATGATATTTCAGATATGCCCCAAGATAGGCTGAGATGGCCAGACTCTGTTCTGCTTCAACAATTAGTGACTGCATGTAGACTGCCACTGGAAGGGGTGTGAACTGGAGGGAGACAGCTTTTGAAATAGAGTCATTAATTTAAAAAAAAAAAAAAAAAAAAAGAGTCAAGGTGAAAGTTGTTCCAGTAACCAGACAACAAAGTTCCCCATTAAGGGCTATATCATTGCAACACAGATCAGTAAACACTGTGGTAACTTAAAAAAAAAAAAAAAGAAAAGAAAAATAAATTTATAACAAAGAAGCTAGTTGAGAGAATTATTAATAAACTAATACTTGATAACACCTAATGAAGGCAAGAATGAAGGATAACATAAACAAATAGAAAACAAATACTAAGGTGGCAGTTTTAAAATCATAGATATATCAGTAAATGTGCTCCATGTAAAGAAAATAACATGCCAATTAAAATTTAAACAATGTTGGAGTTGATTTAACAATGCAAATATATACCTCTTAAAAGAGACTCACAAATATAAAGAAATAAAAATTAAAATGTTAGTAGTTGGAAAAATGTATGCCAAAAAACACTAAGCAAAATATTTTAATTAGATTTAAGGGAACAAAATAGAAAACTAGAAATATTTTTATAACTTAAAAATACTAGGACGTAAGGAAGATATAAAAATTATGAACTTCCAATCACCAAATAGCAGCTTCAAAATACATGAAGCTAAAATTGACAGAACTAAAAAAGAGAAATAGGCAAACACAATAATAGAAGTAGAATTTAGTACATTTTTCATAGTAAATGATAGAATATGTAGATAAAATATCAATTTAGAAAGATGTATTTGATGTATTAAGATATTTTAATTTAACTGACATATCTAGAACACTCACCACATAACTGCATAATACACATTATTTTAATGTGCAATTTGAACGTTTACCAAGGTAAGCCATATACTAGGCTATAAAGTAAGTTCTAACACATTTCAAGGAATTGAAAGTATACAGAGCTGTCCTCTATACTATGTGTAAGCTGCGATTAAATATTTAAAGAGGACTAAAGATAGTCATCCTACATTTGTAAATCAGCAGTACACTTCTAAAAAATCTATGATCAAATAATAATTAAAAATAGAAATTAAATTGTTTTAATTACTGAATGATACTAAAAGCACAGTATTTAATATATGTGGGAAACATATGAAACATGAAACTGAAATACAGCTAAGAGTAAAAGGTGAGGAAACAGAAATATCAATACCATATTGATTACTACTCTTTTGTAATATAGTTTCAATTCAGGGAGAGTGATGTCCCAGCTTTGTTGTTCTGTCTTAAGATTTCTTTGGCTATTTGGAATCTTTCATGTTTCCATACAAATTTTAAGATTGTATTTTCTATTCGTGTAAAAAGTGCCATTGGAATTTTGATACGGTTTGCTTTGAATCTGTAGATTGTTCTGGGTAACACAGACATTTTTACAGTATTTATTTGTTCAATCCATGAGTATGGAAAATCTGTCCATTTATTTGCATCTTCAATTGCTTTCATCAATGCTTTCTGGTTTTCAGTGTTCAGGTCATATTTCTAAGTATTTTATTCTTTTTGATGCAATTGTAAATGTGTTTTCTTAAGTTCTCTTTCTGCAAATTCATTGTTAATGTATAAATATGCAACAGATTTTTGTATATTGATTTTATACCATGCAATTTTACTGAATTTGTTTACTAGTTTTAGAAGTTTTTTGGTGGAGTCTTTAGGGTTTTCCATGTATAAAGTCATGTTTTTTTCTTTCCGCTTTGGATACCTTTTCTTTCTTTTTTCGGCCTAATTGCTCTGGCTAGAACTTCCAGTACTAAGAATGGAATTTGACCACTATCTTATACCGTCCACAAAAATTAACTCAAAATGAATTAAAGGCTTGAATATAAAACCAGAGCTATAAAATTCCTAGAAGAAAACATAGGTGGTAAGCTCCTTTATTGTTGTTGGCAATACTTTTTTGGATATGACTCCTCAGGCAATGGCAACAAAAGAAAAAATAAACAAATGAGACTACATCAAACTAAAAAGCTTCTGCACAGCAAAGGAAACCATCAACAAAATAAAAAGAAAATTTACTGAATGGGAGAAGATATTTGCAAATTATATATCTGAAAAGAGTGAATATCAAAATATATAAAGAACTTATAGCCATCATTAAACAGTCTACAGGTAACAAATGCTGGAGAGGGTGTGAAGAAAAAGGAATCATCCTACACTGTCGGTGGGAATGTAAATTGGTACAGCCACTATGGAGAACAGTATGGAGGTTCCTTAAAAAACAACAATAAAATTACCATATGATCCAGCAATCCCACTCCTGGGCATATATCCAGAGAAAATTCTAATTTGAAAAGATACATGCACCCCAATATTCATAGCAGCACTATTTACAATAGTCAAGACATGGAAGCAACCTAAATGTCCCTCGACAGATAAATGGATAAAGATGTGGTATATATACACAATAGGATACTACTCAGTCATAAAAAAGAATGAAATAATGCCATTTGCAGCAACATGGATGGACCTAGAGATGATCATACTAAGTGAAGTAAGTCAGACAAAGACAAATATCGTATGATATCACTTATATGTAGAATCCAAAAAAATGATACAAATGAACTTGTTTACAAAACAGAAACAGACTCACAGACATAGAAAACAAACTTCTGTTTACCAAAGGGGAAATGGAGTAGGGAATGGATAAATTCAGAGTTTGGGATTAGCAGATACAAACTACTATATATAAAATAGATAAACAACAAGGTCCTATTATATAGCACAGGGGACTATATGCAATATCCTACAATAATAATGGAAAAAATTTTGAAAATATGTGTGTATATATATGTGTATATATGTATATATATGAGTAACCACAAGATATGATTTATTGAAATAAGGAATAAAGAGTAAAGGTGAATACAGCATTAAATTGGAAGAAAGATTGAGGTATACTTTGGAGATGTTTATTTTAACCTTTTTATAAGAACTGGGATTGCAATATCCAGCAGAATGCTGAGTAAAATGAATATCAAAGACAGAAGAAAATACTAATCTGCTGACATCTTTTTATCAAACATTAATTCAGAGTAAGTTTTTGATTGATAACATTGTAACAGGTGAAATTTCTCATGAAGTAGAGTGATAAAATAAGGCTACCAAGGAAGAAATGTGACTTCAATCTATTCTAGCAAATAAACTGAAATAAAAGATATGAAAGTTTCAGAGTATCAGATTTAACCAAAAATAGCATTTTGTTACTGGAAGAGAAACTGAAATATAAACCTTTAATTCTTCAGCCAAGCTATATAGTTATGGAAAATATCTAAATATGACTTAAAAATATACCTCATAAACAACTAGAATATGATGATTTTCTACAAATACATTCTATGAATGTACAAGACTGGAAAAGTGTATACACATTTTAAAAGGAATATGGATTACCTGGGTATTCTTGATAATAAAGGTTCTCCTTTAAAGCTACCCATAAATTAATTACTTTAGTTAAAAATCAAGCTCTGATTAAGATTCCAATTTGTAATCAATCAGATATTTTGTTTTCTCTGATTGAACTAATAAATAGTCCATATCAAATTCATTTATGATGAAAGATAACTCTAACAAAGTTGCTAATTTGCTTATTGTCTAATATATATTTAATAAAGTAGTATTTTCATGAATACATTATTATGTAATGCTACATTAACATTTAGGCTACATTTTAAATTTTTTATTCTCATAATTTAGGGTTTAAATGACTTCAGTTTCCTGAAGACAGATCTGTCTTTAAAATAACAGTATGGATAGTAGTCAACCTTTCCATAGACAAGGCAGAACACTCCTGTACTTTAATTGTGGTATTTGATATTTAGGGAAAACAATATAAATTCATCAGTATTTGCCAAGTTTTGCTATCACCTCACACCAGTCAGAATGGTCATCAACAAAAATTCTACAAACAATAAATGCTGGAGAAGCTGTGGAGAAAAGGGAACCCTCCTACACTGTCAGTGGGAATGTAAATTGGTACAACCATATGGAAAACAGTATGGAGTTTCCTTAAAAAATGAAATATAGAACAACAATATGATCCAGCATTCCCACTCCTGGGAATATATCTGGAGAAAAGCAACAGCACTTCGAAAAGATACATGCACCCCAATGTTCATCACAGCACTATTTACAATAACCAAGACATGGAAGCAACCTAAATGTCCATTGACAGAGGAATGAAGAAGATATGGTACATGTATACAATGGAATATTACTCAGCCATAAAAGGAATGTAAATAATGCCATTTGCAGCAACATGGATGGACCTAGATATTATCATACTAAGTGAAGTAAATCAGAGAAAGACAAATATATTATTATATCACTTACATGTGGAAACTAAGAAAAAATATTACAGAGGACTTATTTACAAAACAGAAACAGACTCAGATCTCAAAATCAAACTTATGGTTACCAAAGGGGAAATGTGGGGGGAAGTGATAAATTAGGAGATTGAGATTAACATATCCAAATTCCTATATATAAAATAGATAACTAATAAGGACCTACTGTAGAGCGCAGGGAACTCTACTCAATATTCTTTAATGACTTATATGGGAAAGAATCTGAAAAAGAATTGATAGATGTATATGTATAACTGATTCACTTTGCTGTACACCTGAAACATAACATTGTAAATCAACTATATTCCAATAAAAATTTTGAAAAATATATATTAAAACTTACACATTTAAGGATTAAACCAGATAATATAGTGAAATTCCCTTATTAAACTCAATGCATTGCAACATTTTTACTAAAATTGTATTCTTTTATGTTTTAATTTGAAGGCTAAATGAGAATTTGGTGAAAATTTGGATTTAATTTTGGCAAAACACTGTTCTTTCATTATAAGAAAACACACACACACACAAACACACATATGCAAATCCAAGATACTTTATGGTGTATTTGATTATACCAAGATTATCAATAGCCTCTTCTGAAATGGGAAATTTCAAGATAGTAAGTAATCTGTGTCTTATAATAATGTAGAACTAGAATGGGCCATTTGTTATCTTGAAGTACAAAAAAACAAAACAAAACAAAACAAAAAACCCAAATGATAAACATAATGTCAGATGTTTAGAACTCAGAAACCGTATTTCTTTGTCTCAAGAAGCCATTTCCTCTAACATACTAAAACTTTCAATAGTTTAAGAATCTCTGGTCTACATATTCAATTCATAAGATTTATTTGTGACAATTATTCTGTCCCATAATCATCTGAAAATTTTGGTCAGTCTGTCAAATAGCTCTTAAGGGAGAGAACTTACTTTCATTTCCTCAAGCTTCCATCTGGGAGCTGCACAAGTGCTTAGAGCAAATCAGGAAAGAAAGCACTTTTCTCATCAGCTCCAGGGAGTCTATCCTGGGTTCCTCTCACTACTTGCTTTTGGGACCAGAACTAAGATGTGTCCCAAGGAAAATTAGGGGGGCTCCACAAGTCTGCTGTCACTGGGAGAACACTACTATTCCTGTTTTCCCTTTAGGTCCGTTTATGCTGCCCTCAATAACAGCTTCAATACCAATCTTTAGAATACAGAGTCAGAAGGAATGGTAAATCCTTCTATTACCATAATCTCATGACTTGCTGTAACATGTGCCCCAGAAATAATCTTTCATCATGTAAAAGAACAGTACAATCCTATTGACAAAGACCCCATGACAAATGACTCAAGATTGGCACAGGTCTTGGTTATTTTTTTCTTCTATTTAGATGCCTTGTACAAATATAAAAGCTTTTTATCCTCTCTGATAAAGTTTTATCTTTAAAATTATTGGAATGTTTGCTGGAAGATGGGCCTTCTAGTACAAGTTAATGAAACACTGTTTTGAGTGTCATGGAAATTCAAGTCACCAAAGTGACAAAAGATGTTAAAGGCGAATACAGAAGATTACGTAGTTGTGAAAAAAACTTAGCTCTCTTAATAATGAAAATACTGGGTTTTCTCAAGTAATCCAAGATCTGAGAAAGACAACATGAAGCACAGTAAATTAATTTATAAGAAAATCTTTGCTGCCCAGGCAGATTACTTACAAGGTAAAGAAAAACCTTTGTTTACAATTTCATGTTAAGAGCATACCAGTAATCTAATAAAACTTTGTCTTTTTAACAGACAGAAAACAAAATTTTAATTTTTCAAAAACTTAATTAAATCCATTCCAATCTGAGCCAGTTTGACCACACATAAAATCCCTTTCCCAAGATTTCTTTTCCACAAAGCTACAAGTTTTTAAAATATCCATTCAGATTTTGTCCTATGTTTTTCATTTTTCTCATTCCAGAACAGTCATTTTATTTCCCTTACCTACTTTTCATACATGATCATTTCTTTTATCCTGTTATTTCTAAGTAGTTTTAACTACATATATTTATTAGAATTCTTAATCCCTAGAATCCTTTATTCATAGTGAAAACTAAGAAGTGATTGTGGACTGTAACACTAGCATTCTGTGAATTGGCAAATTCATAAATACATTTCATAATTTGCAGAAATATATTCTTCCTCATAAATTTTTAATGTAGCATAAAACATGTTTACTAATAAAACCAAATATTTTAGTTCCTCTGTAAATGGAAGCCAAAGGTAGATAAACCTGTATTCAGTAGTTAATGTGTCAGTATTTTATCTTATTTGAAAATGACCTAGATATTCAAAGAATATCTCCAATTTAATTTATCTCAGTGTAACTTGAAGGTTTCAAATTACCAAAAAGATTTGGAAACTCTTTTTAAGTAGACCTAACATAAAGCATAATTATGGTTGAAAAATTCATTTATAAAGGTTTATCTTACATATATTTAATTTATGAATTAACAATTATGTTTATTTGTAAAAATTTCACATTAAACAGCTAACCATTATCTTTTGTGTGGACAACTTTTATAACAGAGATAACATGAGCTTATTTGACTTTTAGTAAGCCTAGGTAGAATAAAAATTGTATGTCTACATAGTATTTATTACTGATAACTCTAAAGACATGTCTATTTTAATTAAACCAACAAAAAACTAGCTTTTATTTATCAAAGATTATTCTAAATCACGTGAACTTAAAAACATTTGGGTTAGTTTTTATTTTTCTGAGACTGCTTAATTTATATAGCACTGGTTTATCTTTAAGTCAATTAAATAGAGCTCTTTACAAATTAATTTTGGCAATAGCATTCAGAGATAGAAACACATCACACATTTATAACATATACACAAAGACATACATAAACAGATGCAAACAGAGATCTTACAGCTTTCATTTAAAAATTTGAGCCATAAGACAGGTATGATAATGCAAAACTGAGCTTGGAAGAACAGCTGGATACAAATTGTGTTTCTGACAGATGGAATAAGTTAGGGTTATCTTCTCACACGGCTTAAACTTTTTACTAATATTTTTGTTGTCGTTTTTAAAGATTTTTCATTCATCTAGTTTCCAGGTAGCCTTTTTTTCCCCTAATTTTAATTTTAGTTTTTCCTTGGCTGTTTAATGGAATAACAGGTACTAGTTTATTGGAGAGGCCCTGGGAGTCTCATCATCACTGGAAGGTGCCAACAGGAGGTACCACTAACTTGGTGGGCTTCTGTTTACAGTCTTATAGTCTCTTCAGAGTGTAAAGACATTTCAGATAAAGGATCAACAGACTGTGAGTATTCAGGTAAAGAAAGATAGAGTGGAGCAGTAGGAGTCATATCAGACTTTTAGTTTTAAGTACCTCTTGTGTCTTAATTTTTTTGTTAGACTTTTGCAATGAATCTTCCAATGAAGCTATTTTGGAATCTTGAAGACTTCTGGAGGCTCCTGTATGCCAGTTAAAATAGGTATCTCCTTCTGTTTGTCTGATTGGGGAACACTTGTTTTCAAGTGCACTTCTTAAATGAACTACCTTCACTAACTGGAACATTCCCCATCACGACTATCGCAATTCTAGGTTGTCTTAGTAAGATTTTGCCATTTTTGTAGATGTCTACAGCTTCTAAGACCCCAGTTCTTAGATATAAAATATGCAGATGTGCCGGAGGTTACGTACCTAATTCTTTGTAAATCGAGGATCCTATTTCTTTAGCTAAGCTTAGGGTCTTTTGGAGGATTAATACCTAGGAAGGATATGCCACTGGGTAGGGGATTTTCTGGTGTTTTATAATATACCTTGTTGTATGGAAATTTTCTTCAGTTTGATGGGTAACCTAGCGCAAATTTAACCCATTCAGTGACCAACTTAACCCAGCAAGGGAGCCTTAGAGTTATTATCACCTAACTATAACAACTTTTAAGTGCTCAACTAGTGCCCACCAATATTGTGTCTTTGGTTTCCAAGAATCCCATAAGCAATAGATTTGCTACTTGTTTCATAGGAAGATTTCATTATAGAAGCAGACTTCCTACTGGCTTTTGATAGTCAAACTTAGGCCTACTTAGATTTTGATGTGCTGTTGGTCAAAAAGACTCCAAATATCTTGTCTTATTTCCCCAAGTCCGCCAGCAGTTTATGCTGTGGACATACCTCAAAGTTTTGTGAGTCCCCTCACAGCTGCTATCTTGCTTGCTTTATACTGAGGGGTACCCCTTATTTCCTCTTGAAGTAAACCTCCTGAATTCAATCAGATTTACTGTTTATAGATGCTTGAGCACAGTTCCTGAGACCTGTCAGGAACTACCTCTCAAAGGCACTTACCTTACAGACAAGTTCTGCCAAAAACCCAATTGTAGACCACTAAGTACACCATAAAAATCTAGAGCTTCTCACACATCAATTTTTACCCTGTGAAAAATCTAGGGTCTCTCACATCACATTTTCTACCTGGAAAGATTATGACAAACAAACTAAAAGAGCTCAGAACACAAAATATTGATAAGTAAAGCTTATCGAGGATTCCAGAGAGCAGCCGAAGAGGCTCAACAAAAAAGTGCTCTGAGGTACCTACAGGTGCGTGTAAGAGCATTCCCCAGAATCTTTAGTAGCTGTCTTTAGGTTCCACCTCTTTGACAAAATTGTCAAATGACAAAACTAAAACAATTTAGTAATGAATTTGATGTCCTTTATTCAAGGGAAAGCAATCCATAAATTGAGGAAGTACAGCAGCTCATAAGCAGTGGAGCACTGTTCTCCAGGGATTTGGGACAATGACGTTTTAAAGAGGTTAAAAGGCAATATGGAAATAGGGCATGGTTGGCTAGGAGGTCAGAGGTTTCCTGAGAAGGCTAGCAGGTCCTATTTCCTAGAGTAAGGTAAGCTAGCAAAAGCTGAGTTGGGTGGTGGCATATATTAGGTTTTTTTGACAGGTGTTTTCCATAAGTGCAGACTCTGGGGCAGCTGCCATTTTGTGGGTCCTGATATACAAATTAACTGTGTAAAAGATCCTCTAATGATTCTCAGTGCTCTTTTAAAAACCTGAGTAATTATCCTAAGAACCTATTTCAGAGATATTGGAGTATATGTTACATATAAGATATGTGATTTTCAGTGAGATACAGAAATTTGTAGAAAGCTACTAAACTATGAAAGTTTTAAAAAGATCACTGTGCTGATATCACAGGAGAAAGAAGGCTCAGAATTATTTTCAAGTATTTCCTCCAAAAGACAGAACAGTATCAGATTTTTACTGAACCAGTATGGTTATGCTTTGGAAAGACTCATATATCAAGGGAGAAAGTTGAAACCGGCCTTTCAAGAACTTAGAATCACAATTATTGACTTAGTTGAAATTGTGTTTCTGTGCCTTCCTATATTTCATATATGTGCAAATGTGAGACAGTGATTGGACACATCACTCAGTATTTTTATATTTGGTAAGAGCACCAAAAGATTTTGCCTACTTTTCTAGGACAAGCTTCACATTATGCAGAGCAATTTCAATATTAAGGCTGATCATGTGTCCAGAGATGGCCATTAAACTCACAGACCAAATCTGAAAAACATTTGTAAGTATTTAGCCACTCCTGAATAGCTTTCACAGCTAGCTAAATCATTTTCTCCAAGTGGTAATTGTTTCATTGTCCCAAGACATTTAAGGCTATTAAAGTCTAATGAGCCAAGTCTTGTTTTTCCTATAAAGGTGGAAACTTTTTTTGATGCTTTAGCCTTTTCTTTATTAGTGTTTAACTGGCTACCAGTTTTACAAAATACACAATTATATCTATCTATAGAGCACAAATCATATAAATTCAGCAAAGTCATGGGTTTGGAAAAGTTATATTTTTGGTTCATTATTGACTTTACTGAAAATGCTTTATATACTGAAAATAGTCATTTTCATGTTCAAATGCAAGAGGTAAGGGTACAATCAAGTGATCTGAAAACCCACATTTAGCACTCTTATTTTTGTGGTTTATTTTACTACTAACATTTTTAGTGTGTACTTTACCAAAGATTTTTGGCCTATTTTGGTAAAACCCTTTGTCACAACCGTGAAAAAGTGGTATTCTCTGTATACCATTTTATGATTTTCAGCTAATTCTCTCTCTTTTAAGAGTACTAACATGGTACAGACTTTCTTATTTGCATTTTTCCCTCTATGGAACACTTTGTTTTCCATCCTGTGAAAAGACAATGTAATAAATGGTATTTAGCCAATTAAAATTTAAAAGAAAACACGATGACAAAAGATTGAATGAATGAAAAAACATAATTTTGGTAATTACACTGGAAATCCATTTAAATTCTCCTTTTACTATGTATAATTTTAGCTATTTTAACTTTTCATGTAACACTAACTCAAATATTGCCCTAACTAAAAAGAGAATCCAATGGACAAATGTAAATAAAATCACCCTATTAACCAAAGTAGTACAGATGAAAAATGAGAAAAACAGAGTTCAAGATAAATGCTACACTTCTGTATTTTTCTTGGAGAAAATAATCAGGAAAAAATATGAATGTTTAGTCTTTCTTTTATGGGTTAATCATTTAAATTCTCATTAATAAAATTATCAATTTTGAGTGAAAACCAAATACACTCTAATTATATCCATTATATTTTATTAGCACCAGTAGAAAAGAACACCAAATCCAACATTAGCTTGAGTTGAATATTTATGAAAAATAGTTATATCTAAATTTTTAGAGCATTTTCTAAATCTTATTAGGCTGCTTTAGTTGAATGCTTATTATATTGCCTTAAGCTTATACAATATTTTTCCTTATCATTCACTGTTTTGATGTTTGGAGAAAAAAGCATAAAGAATATTATTTTTAGCCAAATTCATTACTTTTTTCCCAATCACTTTGTTATTTATTCAACAAATGTTTAGTTGTATTTCTACTAAGTGGCAGTTATCATATTGTTACCAAACTCAGGTTCAGCTGCTTGCCACTCAAAAGCCAATACTCAAGAGACAAGTGTTGGTGGAAAGGAAAGTTTGGAGGTAGGCAATCTGCGTAGAAGACAGACCCAAGTCCAAGAATCAACTTCAAAGATTCTGTGAGACAATGAAAGTTTTTAAAGGGAGAAAGCAGAAATTAATTACAGGTAATCATTTGGGGAGGGAGTCAGAGTCTTTGTTATCTTCTACTGTGTGCAGACTTTCTTCTGATTGTTTGGTGGTGAGGTAACAGTGCAGTGTTCCAGGAATCTTGTGCTCAGCCTGAAGTTACCACTGTCCACCTGTGTGGGGGCCTTAGTTCCTGCAAAAGAACTCAAAGATATTGTTATGTATATTCCTTGAGGGGGAACCAGGACCCTGCTTTATCCCTGAACTATTGTTTCTTGACTGATTCTCCTTTGTTTCTTCATTGCCCTCCTTCCCTGATAAACAACTGTTTGAATCTGATCTTTGGAACTCAGGGAAGGTCAAGGAGTGTGAATGAAGCCTATTTCCTACAAATAAGAATCAGGGAACATGGAAAGGATTTGTACATGGGAGGGCCCCACAGGGTCCTGATTAATTTCAATATTAAAGACTGAGTATATGTTGATGAAATAGAAAATGCTGCCATTTGAAATTAGTGACAAACCCATTATGATAATAAAGTGAAATAACTTTAATAAAAAAATTTCAGTAATTTCAGACCAAGGCAGTTTTCACTTAGTGGTCAAAAAACACTACTTTGACAGAAGAAATACAAACAAGGAGTTAATGAAACTTTACTATGGTGTTTGAGAAACCATAACTGAGGATTTGTGTGCAATTGTGTGCATTTTTTTTAATAACTGGTTCAGCTGACATAATCAGCAAGAACTCACTATTACTAAACATGGAAACTCCAGTTTTAAAGTATGGCTAAAAAGTTAGTCTTGCTTCCAATACTACATGGGTATAACAAGGTAGAAATTTATAACATATGGTACAGCTCCTAAATGTGTGAGTTTAGGTTAATGTTGAAAATTAATCCTAAAAATTGCCATTTTTTCAATATTTGAAAATCTCACAAACAGGCCTGACAAAACAATACAAATTGAAGAATTTTGAAGAGGGAAGTTTCCTGAGGCATAATATGGGGAAAACTGATATAGCAGATAGCCACATATTTAATGGGCCTTAATATCCAGGTCCAATAGAAACAAATCATAAAATTTCAGTTAAAATTCCCACCATGCCTTCATTGGACTGTGGTTCTGAGGAAACTTCTGAGTTGAAAATAAAAGCTGTATTAACATCAATTAAAATGGAAAAAGTAATTAGTTTTAAATGGCAAGGAAATCCCTATATATTTATAGGCATGTTGTTATTATTCTCTCTTTAGGCCCATATTCTTGAAACTGAGCAGGGCCCTGCAGGACCCTTCCAGGTACAAAAGCCTTTCTGTGTCCCCTATTTATTTTTTGTAGGAAAAAGGCTTCAGCCTCCTAGACCTTCCCTGAGTTCCAAAGGGTAGGTCCCAATAGTTACTAATTATGGAAGTGAGGAAATGCAAAAACAAAGAAAAAGCAGTCAAGAAACAATAGTGCAATGATAAAGCAGGGTCCTAGTTCCTCTTCAGTGGATATACATAACACTCTGACACCTATCTCTAAGTTTAGGAACTAAGGCCCCCACCAGTGTGGAAGATGATAACTTTAGGTTGAGCACAAGATTCCTGGAACACCACCTTATTACCTCACCACCAACCAATCAGAAGAAAGTCGCACACCCTGCGGCCCTCACCCCAAATTTAATCTTTGAAAACTCTTCCCTGAAAACCATTGGGGAATGTGGGTCTTTTGAGCATGAGCTACCTGTACTCCTTGCTTGGCCCTTGCAATAAACCTTTCTCTGTGTTAAACTTTGATGGTTTGGCTTTTTTGCCCTCACTGTGCATGAAGCACACAAACTTGGGTTTGACAACATTCTTCATATATACAAAATGTCCATTGTGATATCCTACACTAATCAGAAATGTAATTGGTCCAATTTTCCCATTTCAATTAGACAGTAATGTAGCAAAATGCTCTCGTAAATACCATGGAATAAATATCTCTATTTGCTACTATGACTAATGAGAAAACAGAGTCTGTGGCTTGTTGTTTTACATACATATCTATAAATACATAAATTCTATGTATAGGTACATACCAAAATATATGTTTATATACTTATATATAAATGTAAACATATGTTTATAAATAGACGTGTGTATATGTATACATTTGTGTCAATCCAGAGACAAATCTACAAAACAGAAGAAATTTATTTCAAAAAATGAACTCATTACTATTTCTTAACTCTATAATTTACCCCTAAAGTATCTGAGGCCTTCAGAATTAGAGTAATTTTAAAGGTATTACTTTTCTTTCTTTTTTTCCTATATTTAATTTCTTAAAGCTAAAGCTACAACCCTAACCAATTTAATTCCTTATAAACACAAACTGGAATACCCAGATATACTTTTTGGGCTGGCTAACACCAGAGTATTACAAAACATAGATTTGAAATGGATTGCTAAAGTTTATTAGGTTTATTTTTTTCAACAGAAACAATAAAAAGTAAGTTTTTAAGAGAATGATTATCCATAAGGTTGTTGAATTTTAAAGTTAGAAGATGAGAGTTAAATAAAAAACTAATTGGTATTTATGCATGTTTGTAAAGTTTTCTTCATTTAAACTGAATAAAATTAAAATATAAGAAGTGAAAAAAGTCACCTAAACTAAAACAGAGAATGCCTCCAATCTCAGCACAAATGTACTAGTTGAAATAGAGCTTGGAGCAAACTGAAGAGGATAGCAGAAATGATACTAAGTTCCATTACTCAAAGATATGATAAAATTTGTGGGAAGAAATTCCAAAAGACCTTCCAAACACTTTCCAACATACAGTAATCAGAATTGTGTGTGTGTGTGTGTTGTACAGAAGACATAGGATGATATCTTTTCCACCTATTTCATCAGGAATAGGGTAGTGGGACAAAAGGACAACAGGAAAAACTGCCAGACTACACACCACCATTTTTGCCTATTGACTTAGATACCTAAATAAGAAAGATAAGATTGAATGGTAAGGGTGGAGAGCAGGTAACTGTGTCAACACCTTATTTATCAAAATTATAGTGTTAGACCATAAGAAAGCTCTGGGTTGGAAGGTAGATAAAATAAATTTAAATTTAATTCTGTTATCTCACCCCAAAGTGAGTCAAGGCACACACTCACCACTTTGTGGATGGAAAGGAGTAGAGATGTTCAAACAATTTTGATAGTATTTAGAGAAACTCAAAGAAATGTTTCACAGACTGCCATTAACCATATCCATAGGTTCTTCCCTCCCCTCACAGGCAGCTAAATGTCTGAATAGTGACTATACAACAGACATTCTTCAGTAAAGTTATTAGTTATATTCAAATATGACCCAGGTAAATATGGAGAGAGTCAAGAAGAACACAGATACATGATCTTCAGACAGATAGCTTATCTAGATATTAGTTGCTTCTGATAAAAAATGAACAACAAAAACAAAAATGAGTAACAACAAAATACATGAGGACTATGGATCATTTTCTATAGAAATGAGGAAAAGAGGCAAGAAGGAGGAAGAGTGGAAGGATGAGGAAAATTTAAAGTCTTGCAAAGAATACATTTTAAAAATGCTTAGAAGTTAATGTAGCAATTAACATAGTATTTTAAACAATATGTATTGTCCACCATGGCCACCCCAATATTTAAGGAAAATGTGAAATCTGAAATATTAGATATTTGGAAAACTGAGTGTAAAAGAGATAGATAATGAAGAAAATTATTAAGAAGAAAGGACATCAATGTCTGAGAAAAAAATCTAACAACGATCCAGACATAATGAATAATTAGAAGATCACAGTTATATTCAAAATGCAAAAAATATCAATGTGATATATACAAAGCACATTTAAAATAATGTATAGCCCTAACTTTTCAGGTGACTACATGGGGATAAAAGTAAATAACGTTGAAATTCAATTCAAGGTGATTGAAAAATAATGGTATTCAAAACCAAATAAAAGAAATATGCATGAATAAATAGTGAGAAAGAGTTTAAAAACCAAAATATGACAAATCTTAGAACTGGAAACGAAGTAAACGGTTGTAAGGAAGTGGAAAGTAGATGACACATTGTATACAATGTAGAAAGAATAAACAACTTTAAGAAATAAAGAATGACAAGTAAAAAATCATCATTTTCACAAGAAATTAAAAGAAGTATTAAAGAACATTACTTAAACTAGTTAATTTAAGCATTGTGCTAAATGTGACAAATATCTATCAGTAGGAAATGGGGAATGGCTTGACTAAAAAGGACCAGTGTAAGAGAATTTGGGGGGCAATAAAATTGATTTGTATTATGACTGTGGTGATGGATACATGAATATGTGAGTGTGTCAGAACTCATAGAACTCTAATGGCACAGTGGATTTTACTGTATATGAAGTTATAAAAACTTCAGCAAGGTGTGAGGAGAACCCCAGTGGAATACTAACTATAAAAAACCAGACTTACTGTATTACAAGTAAATAACAAAATCACATTGATAGGGGTGGGGAAGAAAAAGATAAAACTAATTGATCTGGGAAAACATTATTTTGATTGGAATCTTTGAAACTAAACATAAGGATGCAGGAATAAAACAGTTAGTGAGATTTGAATCATGGCCTGTGCTCCTCTACAAAAGTATTTGTCCTAGAGGGGCCATAATGACTTGGAGAAAGGAGCAACTTTTTCCAATTTGTAAAAAGAATTGTCACTTGTCAAGATATGTCCTTGGATAATCAAAAATTCTATATGGATAAAGGTGGTCTTCCATAAGAATGGAAAGAAAAGTTCATAAATCTTCATTTCATTGTAGTGTAGGAAAGACCATACAGGCATAAAAGCAATGGAAATATGATTACAGGAAGATATCAATAAGTTAATTATACCTGAAACTGCAATTTAAAGAAATATTGGGACAAAACCCATAAGATTCCCTTAAATAAGTTTGGGTAACATATTTTTCTTCTTTGAAATTATCCATGCAAATTAGCAAATGTAATTCTAAAATTAAAAACCTATTTAATTTTGTTTAACCTGATTCAAGTGTTGTATACAGAAAACTATTTGAAATAAATACATCAAGATATTAACAGGTGTTATACCTGAGTAAAGATTTATAGGGGATTGTGACTGCTTTCCTTCCTTCTTTCTTTTTCCAAATTTTCTACAATTTTCAGACAAAAATGAATAAGCTGAAGAATTTCTACCATCACAAATTAATTTTGGAACAATATTTCCAAAATCGTATATCTTTTTAAAAGAATATTATAATGTAAAGTTTGAAACTTTTTATTGCCATATGTTATGGACTGAAAGTTTGTGTCCTCTTCAAATTCAGTCACTGTTTGCAGATGACATGATATTATACATAGAAAATCCTAAAGAAACTATCAGAAAACTACTAGAGCTCATCAATGAATTCAGTGACTTTGCAGGATATAAAATTAATACCCAGAAATCTCTTGCATTTCTATATATTAAAAATGAAAGATCAGAAAGAGAGATTAAGGAAACAATCCCATTTACCATCACATCAAAAAGAATAAAATACCTAGGAATAAACCTACCTAGGGAGGCAAAAGACCTGTACTCCAAAAACTATAAAATGCTGATGAAAGAAATCGGAGATGACACAAACAGATGTAAAAATATACCATGTTCTTGGATTGGAAGAATCAATATTGTCAAAATGACCATACTACAGCTAAATGTAAAAGAATGAAATTAGAACATTCTTTAACACCACACACACAAATAAACTCAAAATGGATTAAAGACCTAAATGTAAGACCTGATTCTGTAAAACACTTAGAGGAAAATATTGGAAGAAAACTCTTGGACACAAATCACAGCAATACCTTTTTTGATCCATCTCCTAGAGTAATGGAAATTAAAACAAAAATTAAAAATGGGAACTAATTAAACTCAAAAGCTTTTGTACAGTAAAGGAAACCATAAACAAAATGAAAGAAACAACCCACAGAATGGGAGAAAATATTTGCAAATGATGAAACTGACAAAGGATTAATCTCCAAAATCTACAAATAGCACATGCAGCTCAATATCAAAAAAATAAACAACCCAATTCAAAAATGGGTGGAAGATCTAAACAGACATTTCTCCAAAGAAGACATACACATGTCTAAGAGGCACTTGAAAAGATGATCAACATCACTAATTATTAGAGAAATGCAAATCAAAACTACAATGAGATATCACCTCTCACCGGTCAGAATGGCCATCATCAAAAAGTATACAAACAATAAATGCTGGAGAGGGTGTGGAAGAAATGGAACCCTCCTACACTTGTGGTGGTAATGTAAATTTGTACAGCCACTATGGAGAACATTGTGGAGGTTCCTTAGAAAACTAAAAACAGAATTACCACATGATCCAGCAATCCCACTCCTGGGCATATATCCAGAGAAAACCATGGTTTGAAAGGATACATGTACCCTAATGTTCATTGCAGTGCTGTTTACAATAGCCAAGACATGGAAGCAACGTAAATGTCCATCGACAGAGGAATGGATAAAGAAGACGTGATACATATATACAATGGAATATTACTCAGCCATTACAAAGAATGAAATAATGCCATTTGCATCAACATAGATGGACTTGGAGATTATTATGCTAAGTGAGGTAAGTTGGACAGAGAAAGACAAACATCATATGATATTGCTTATGTATGGAATCTTAAAAAAATGATATAAATGAACTTGTTTACCAAACAGAAACAGACTTACAGGCTTAGAGAACAACCTTATGGTTACCAAAGGGGAAAGGTGGGGAGGAGGGATAAATTGAGAGTTTGGGATTGATATATACACACTACTATATTTAAAATAGATAACAGGACCTACTGTAGAGCACAGGTAACTCTGCTAATATTCTGCAATAACCTAAATGAGAAAAAAGAATTTGAAAAATAATAGATACATGTATACGTATAACTGAATCACTTGGCTGTACACCTGAAACTAACACAACATTGTTAATCAACTATATTCCAATATAAAATAAATATTTGGGCTTCCCTGGTGGCTCAGTGGTTGGGAGTCCGCCTGCTGATGCAGGGGACACAGGTTCGTGCCCTGGTCTGGGAAGATCCCACATGCCGCGGAGCGGCTGGGTCCGTGAGCCATGGCACAGCTGAGCCTGTGCGTCCGGAGCCTGTGCTCCGCAACGGGAGAGGCCACAACAGTGAGAGGCCCGCGTACCACAAAAAATAATAATAATAATAAATAAATAAATATTTTAGAAATATTTTTAAAATATCCGGCCAGCCAGGGTCCCTGCGCTTGTGGGCCTGCACCTAACGCACGGCTCATGGGATGCCCGCAGCCGGATGCCCTGCATCTGCACAGTCCTTGACCTCCTGGCGGCCCGTGGCACCATCGCCTTCCTCGGCTACTGCATCTACTTCCACCGAAAGAGGAATGGCAACCCCGTGTTCAAGCTCCGCCTGCGGGAAAAAAGAAGACCCCAGCAGCAAAAGGCTGAGGGACGGGGCACCCAGGTGAAGTACTTTAGTGACGCCGAGGTGGTGTTACATTGTGGGATCCAGCAAAGAATGAAAAATTACAACTTTTTCTGCAAGAGGTACGAATGGGAGAACTTTGGTTATCCAGAGATTTTTTCCTTTATAGATTACTACAAGATATTGATTATAGTTCCCTATGCTATACAGAGACCATCGAACGGGGGTCAAACATATCAGAAATGCCCTTTTGGTGTTTGGGCAACCACAGGAACCTCTGAAAGTTTTCAAACACACACTTCCTCCTAAGGTATTTGAGATGCTGTTGCGCAAAATTCCGCTTATCTTCCAGACCCACAGCTAAGAGCTAACAATCAGGGGACTTCACTGGTGGCACAGTGGTTAAGAATCTGCATGCAGTGCAGGGGACATGGCTTTGAACCCTGGTCTGGGAAGATCCCACATGCCGCGGAGCAACTGAGCCTGCGAGCCACAACTACTGAAGCCAGCGAGCCTAGAGCCCGTGGGCCACAACTACTGAGCCTGCCGGCCATGACTGCTAAAGCCCACGCACCTAGAGCCTGTGCTTCGCAACAAGAGAAGCCACCGCACTGAGAAGCTGGTGCACCACAACCAGAGAAAGCCCACGCACAGCAACGAAGACCCAACACAGCCAAAAATAAATAAATTTTTAAAAATTAATTTATTAAAGATAAAAGAAAAAAAAGAGCTAACAGTCAGCAATTTTCTTAAGTCTGCCTCTATCTCCAAAGCTCTTCTCTGTAGTCACCAGTATCAAGATTTTGGTAGACCTAAATGAAGGCAATTGATCCTAGAAAATATTGGAGATAACTGAGTGAATAAATGGTTTTCAATTTTTTTAAAAAAATAATTAATTAAATTAAATTAATAAAATTAATTCTTTTAAAAAACTATTCATACGGTGAAACCCTGACCCCCCTGCGTGAGTGTGACTGTATTTGGAGATGGGCCTCTAAAGAAGTAATTAACGTTAAATGAGGTCATAAGGGCGGGGCCCTGACTCAATAGATTTAGTGTCCTTATAAGAAGAGACACCAGAGAGCACTGTGTGTGTGTGTGTGTGTGTGTGTGTGTGTGTGTGTGTCCATGAACTAAGTAAAGGCCATATGAAGACATGGTGAGAAGGTAGCTTTCTATAAGCCAGGAAGAGAGCCCATGTCAGAAAGTGAATTTGCAGGCACTATGATCATGAACTTCTAATCTTCAGAACTGTGAGCCAATAAACTTCTGTCATTTAAGCCACAGTGGTATTTTGTTAAGGCAGCCCAAGCAAACTAATATACTGTATAACACTGATTTTCATAATTGCCTATAAGTTCTTGCTATTTCAAACATAGTTCCTTTTTCATTTCCAAACAATTTTTCATTGAAGTACAAACTCCAACTTTCTAGCAGTATCCTTCCTAGTAATATGGAGAAACATGTTCCATGATAAAGTTGTCAATAACTGAGTAGTTTTGGTTGTTTTTCAGAAAACCACTGGCATTATACTCATTTCTCACAGAGACTCATCCGTGATGGAAGACAAAAATATCTCTATCCATTCTACAGACATTCCATGTTGTATGTTTCCATGGCATTATATTTTTATAAACAAATGAATAAATATTACTTAAAATTCCCAGAATTTAAACCCAGCCCTGCCCTTTCTCCAATCGATATATTTACAGAAACAAAGAAAACAACAAGACGTAATTCTTCATTCTATTGTAGAATCAATCAGACCCTTAGTTTACTCTGACTGCAAAGAAAAGCTTGAACAATCCTAAATTCCAATTTAGTGCATTAGTTCTGTGTAGTAGCATTCAAGATATTAGTGTGATATTCTCATTTATACCAGAATATATCAATATTGAAAAAAACTGCAAGTAACAAAAAGATTCCAAAACATGCTTTAAATAAAGCATTATGGGAATGACAAATCATAATTGATACACTAAAATCAGGCCATATAAAATTGCATAAATATATTTGAGGTGTGGCAAAAAGCTACAGGTAAGAGATAGGCAGAATGGCTGAGTAGAAAGAAACTTTGAGATCTTCAGGTTAAAAAGCTTCAATTTACATATGTATTGGTCCTTCCCCATTGTCTCTTTATGTCCCTCTTCCAATCTTCTTTACCTTGTTCTGAACCTCAGGAGGCTGCTTTCTATAAACAAATACAAAAATACTTTTTTTACCCTTTAGATTTGGTTATGTTTGAACAATGAGTTCCTAGCCAGAGATCAAAGGGTAGGAGGAGAGAGCTGTCAGGGTATTGGTCCCCCAGCTCCATTCCTGCTGAAGCAGCTAGTTGTCAGTGCAAGTGTTATTAGTGTTATTCTACCAAAGGCTAGGAATCCTGTAGAGCCTTCCAATAGTTCTCCCCTCCAGCCCCTTCAAGCTTATGGAGAGAAGCAACTTCCCAATAGTGGTAGCCCTGGGCTTATTCATTCTTCCCTGTTGGTTTCTGTTAACTTTTAAAAATACTTGATTAAACTCATGCCAATTGCCCCCTTTTTAGTGCACTGTTCTCTGCTGGGAAATGAACTGATAGGAAAGATGAGATCCCTAAGTCGTAAAGAGGTAAAAGTGCAAAGACTAATTTATCTTGGCCTCATTATCATTTGCCTGTGGTCTTACAAAAGCAAGGAGCTTTAGGGTAGCTATTATAAAGGCTGCCCCTAAAGTACTGGATCAAAAATAACATTCAAACTTTCTAGTGTAGGATAAAACCGAGAGTATTACTGTTTGTTCCATTTCATTAAAATGTTAAGCAAAAAGAAAACACAAAAACTATAAGCATTAGTTTGTTCTTCAGACAAGGATCAAAAAAGCTCATAAATGGTTTTTCATGTGTACCCCACTAGGTGCCTCAGGTACAGGATACCTGATTACAGTGGCACATGTAAGTGGGAGAGCCTAAGCTAGAACTAAGCCTTTTTCACATTTGCGCTGTGTGATTGGGTCTAGGGACTAATCAGCATAGATGACAAGCTCAATGCTCTTTTTTGTTTTTTATTTTTTAATAGATCTTTATTGGAGTATAATTGCTTCACAATACTGTGTTAGTTTCTGTTGCACAACAAAGAGAATCAGCTATATGCATACACATGTCCCCATATCCCCTCCCTCTTGCGTCTCCCTCCCACCCTCCCTATCCCACCCCTCTAGGTGGTCACAAAGCACCGAGTTGATCTCCGGGCGCTACGCTGCTGCTTCCCACCAGCCAACTATTTTACATTCGGTAGTATATATATGTCGATGCTACTCTCACTTCACCCCCGCTTCACCCTCACACCCATGTCCTCAAGTCCATTTTCTATGTCTACCTCTTTATTCCTGCCCTGCACCTAGGTTCATCAGTACCATTTATTTTTTGATTCCATATATATGTATTAGCATAAACTGTCACCACACAGTTTAGCCATCCAATAGCTCCATATCGAGCCATCGCATCCATACTGGGATGAAGAAAAGAGAAACTCAGAAAATAAACATGTAGAATAAAATGAGGATTGATAAATTTTACAAAAAGCAGCACAGAGTCTTCGACCACAATGAAATAGTTAGTTTCAATACATCTTGTTGGATCTTATCTCAAGGAAGCCAAAATGAACATGAACACCAATCCTCGGATTCCTAGTGAAGAATGAGAGCCTGGGAAACTGTACTATACACACAGTACAACTGAAACCACAACGGCTATGAGGAGGTTTTCTGGAGAAATAACAAGGACAGTTAACAAGAACACATTGGCTGCCTTAATTTTCCGACATAACTGCCAAAAGGCACAAGACGAACCTGTGAGTAGCAGTGACTCCTCTCCTGCACTCCTGTTAACTAAGTTTTAACTAACACCTTAGCAATCATTTGTTACCAAAACAGCTCAAATATTCAACTAAATTTCTGAATGAATAGTGATTTCATTTTATAAACCATGTCACATCATTATCAAGGAAGAACCTTTCCATTTTTATAAACTCAAATTATTTCCATAAGGAGAAACATATTACACACAGTAACTATAATCAGCAACCTTTATGTAAAATTGATAGATTACTTGTTGAAATACATTTTTAAAACCAGTTATATATTTTCCTTGAGATATTAAGGTAATAAAGCCCAGCTACTTTTATCTCCAATTGAGTTTCACGTTTCTTTACGAAGTTGTTTATATTCTGCTGATTTTTATATGCCTGCTCTAGGAAGGACTGTGACATCAGTACTCTGGCCATCTCAGTTGTGTAACTATGTGATAATTTATTTGAACATCAAGAAAAATGTGACATTTTAGTGGAAAGTAGAGGGAAGACTGCTAAAATGTTGGAGTAAGTTGGGTATTTTTCTTTCCTTTCTTAAAATGAGGAATTCAGGGAAGAATGAGCTATCAGATTTCTGTTCAGCATGTCAGAGTTAAAGACCAGGGGCCGAAAGTTGTATAATCCATACCAGATGTGAGGAATAATGGTAGAAATAAAGAAAAAGGAGTCTTGAATTATGCATTGCTATAATTAAAAGAAAACAGAAACATTTTTTCTTTTATACTAGCACAAAAGAAAAATACATACTTAAAACCATACAAGGAAATTTCAACTTTATCACACTAATGACAGTTATACTTTAATAATATACCTCTAATCCAGATTTTCTTAGGGTTGGAACAAAAGGTAAGGCATATAAGAAATATATTTCTAATGATTGCAGATTATTGTTCTGCTAGCTTTAATCACAGATGATTAAATATTTGACAAGATATATTTTTTTGATTTTTATTTATTTAAAATTCAGTCTTCTAGACCATGAGGTTACTCATAATTTCTTCAATGGTAGAAAAAGTCCTTTCACAAAATGTTAGTATTGAATTTTGTTTCCAGGTAAATTTTTATGCTTGGTATTTCCATTCAGTTCCAACATCATCATTAATCTCTAGCAGATTTTTAAAATCTCTGGATAAACATTTTTTTTTTTTTTTTGCTTATATTATTTACTCAATGTGATGGGGAGAAAATGGAAATTTGAAGAAATTATCTTCCAGAAAGTCATAAATTAGTCTTTATTGAAATCCATTTATCTTCCACGTTCATGCTATTTGCCTTTAATTTGTACACACACTGTTGCCTTTGGAGTGTTCCACAGACAGCCAAGTGGTTTGTGTCACTTCTGTTTTACCCTCACTCTGACTGTGAACAGCCTCACTATTCTTCAGCTGAGCACAAGCCTATCTTGGGTGTTTTACTCTTAAAATACAAAATGAACCAATTCCTGGGCATATCACTTAAACAAGAGGAAGAACAGAAGTTTCATTCCTGATAAATCAAAAAATAATCTGACATGTGCAAACATGTAGGGATACAATTATTTTATTTGTAAATTTATAACAGTAAAATAAGAAAATAAAATAAATGTCTAACATTAGAGATTTAATTCAATATACCGTACTTCTTTATAACATATGCAGGGCAGAAGTTGAAAACATGTTATTTAAGAATATTTGACAGGCAATACTATTTTCCTATATTGTTAACTAACCAAAAATAGGGAAATATGGTAAACAGAAGAAGGTAGTATAGACAAATGAACCTGTTAATCAGTACATGAATGATTTTTACTTTTTCTGTGAGGGCTTTTCTGTCTAGTGCTTCATTTGCTAATTTTCTTCATTGTACATATATTAATTTTGTGAATATAATAAAGCAATTTAAAAATAGAGAGTACAGTGATTATTATAGTGGAATTCACTGTGTTTATTCTCTGACATGGCCATATATCTAAATATTTTAAATCCAAACATGAGCTAGGAACATAAGTCAAAATTATTAAGGAGAGACAATGAACAAACCTTCATTGGGGCAAGACTTTTATTCTTTCTGGTAGCGAAGAAAGGACATACTAGAATTTTGACAAATATACCACTAATGCTCTGTGGAGACATGATCATGTGCCTTTCAGATATTGCTTCAAGGAAGTTCTTGTCCCAGCTTCAAGAACTCAGCAGATAACTTCATATGTCAGTCCCTTCAGAGATTGCCTCAGCAGCAGAAAGCAGCCTTATCTAAGGGCATGCACAATCTGGGAAGTCTACATCCAATGACCATCACTGAAAGTACAGAGGCTATCACTGCCTAGGTCAGGACAACTCTAAAGAGGCATTTTAGCTCCAGAACTATCCATAGTGTGGAGTGAGGCAATTGTTGGGCCTGCATCACAGTTCAACTTCTCCCTCTGTCCGATTCTGTTTCCTTCCCCCACCCTTAAGTGTTAATCTCAAGTTTGTTCCCAAATACACAACATGCAATTAAACTCTGCCTCAGAGTCTGTGTCCTAGGGAACTAAACTGAGTCAAACAAAGCAAGAAAAAACACTCAGGTCCTGGGCAAACACCAACGTATCATTATATTACAGAGTATGTTTTGACCTGGGAGAAAATATATTTCTACTTTCTTGGACATAGTCTCTCCCACACAAAATTAAGAATTAGCATGTTGATGTCCACTGAAGACTTTTATTAGAGTTGATATTTGTTTGAAGTTACACATTAAATTAGGGAAACTTACATTCAATCTTCCCAATAAGTAGCATCATAATTACCTTCACCTTTTTAGAACTTGCTTATGCACTTCAGTTAAGTTTCAGTTAATTTCTCAAATAAAGACTGCACATTTCTCATTAAGGATATTATTTATTAAGGATACTAGTACTTTCACTCAATCATGAATAGAATCTTACTTCATTTTTGTATATTCTGGTGTATAGATGCTTTTATTATATTAATATTCCCCTAGTTGATCAACTTGTGAACACTGTCCTTGTCTACATTTTTCTATGCCATTATATGAAAATCCCATGTCATTTTGCTTCTGGTATGTCTCATTTCAAAATCATAGGGTGATACACATTGTAATTGTTTGTCCTCACTCAACAAGAGAGTCTCTGAGGTTTAATGGGAAGATTTTATCCATACCCTGTCATTGTGATTACTGATTTATAGTCATATTTTACATTTGTTATTTACTCTCTATTTTTATCTATTCTTATTTCTTTCCCAGGTGTTTTGGCTTCTTGGTCTTTTTTTTTTTTTTAATATGTTCTTTTTTTCTTGTCTTTTAGATAATTTTCAACCATTTCTCTATTTTTCTAGTTGACTATGCTAACATTTTTACACAAAAATTTACATACACTACCACGAACAAGGTACTTGCATTTATTTTGCTCTCAACTATTTTTGACTCAAATTATATTTGAACAATTATTTAGTGTTCTCTGTTTCATGTACCCCTTTTTAAAAGCTACTGGATCCAGGTATTTTTCTTAGGATCTAGTAATACCAATAAAAACCTTGAAACTCTTCTGATCGCTTTCTGACGTTTGCTTATAAGATCTACTATTATTTCTTCAGATTCCTGAAAATATGTTCATAATGTACCTACAACATCATTTTCATTATCATAGAAAATGTTTTCTTTTACTCCTTTTTGGCTGGTGTGAATCCTCTCAATATGTTTCTCAATATGTTTTCTTTAAACTTTAAAATATTTACATTCATTATTTCTTCAACTCTTTTATTCCATTATATTCATTCTTTTGAAACATGTATCACAAAAAATTCCAGTTCAAGTTTCAATGTATTTCCCTGGATCAAACTTACAGCTCAATGATTTTTCTAATTTCTTTTATTATACTAAGGTTTATTTATACTGAGGTTTATTTAATTGAATGTTCTATATCTGCCACCAAATTTTAAACATTGAAGATCTCAATTTTTATCTTTTTAGTGGTAGCCAGCTTTTGTTTTATGGATATTATATATCTTTTATTTTTATGAAATTACTATTATTTTTTTAATTTAAATTGTTTATTATTATTTTTTAAGATCTTTATTGGAGTATAATTGCTTTACAATGGTGTGTTAGTTTCTGCTCTATAACAAAGTGAATCAGCTATACATATACACATATCCCCATATCTCCTCCCTCTTGCGTCTCCCTCCCACCCTCCCTATCCCACCCCTTTACGTGGACACAGAGCAATGAGTCCCTGTGCTATGCGGCTGCTTCCCACTAGCTATCTATTTTACATTTGGTAGTGTATATATGTCCATGCCACTCTCTCACTTTGTCCCAGCTTACCCTTACTCATACCCATGTCCTCAAGTCCATTCTCTATGTCTACATCTGTATTCCTATCCTGCCCTTAGGTTCTTCAGAACTTTTTTTTTTTTTTTTTTTTTTTAGATTCCATATATATTTATAAGCATATGGTATTTCTTCTCTTTCTGACTTACTTCACTCTGTGTGACTGTCTCTAGGTCCATCCACCTCACTACAAATAACTCAATTTCATTTCTTTTTATGGCTGAGTAATATTCCATTGTATATATGTGCCACGTCTTCTTTATCCATCCATCTGTCGATGGACACTTAGGTTACTTCCATGTCCTGGCTATTGTAAATAGAGCTGCAATGAACACTGTGGCACATGATTCTTTTTGAATTTTGGTTTTCTCAGGGTATATGCCCAGTAGTGGGATTGCTGGGTCATATGGTAAATATCTTTTTAGTTCTTTGAGGAACCTCCATACAGTTCTCCATAGTGGCTGTATCAATTTACATTCCCATGAACAATGCAACAGGGTTCCTTTTCTCCACACCCTCTCCAGCATTTATTGTTTGTAGATTTTTTGATGATGATCATTCTGACCAGTGTGAGGTGATACCTCATTGTAGTTTTGATTTGCATTTCTCTAATGATTAGTGATGTTGAGCATCCTTTCATGTGTTAATTGGCAATCTGTATATCTTCTTTGGAGAAATGTCTATTTAGGTCTTCTGCCTATTTTTGGATTGGGTTGTTTGCTTTTCTGATACTGAGCTGCATGAGCTGCTTGTATACTTTCTCAGTTATTTCCTTTGCAAATATTTTCTACCATCCTGAGGGTTGACTTTTCACCTTTTTTATTGTTGACTTTGTTGTGCAAAGCTTCTAAGTTTCATTAGGTCCCATTTTTTATTTTTGTTTTTATTTCCATTTCTCTAGGAGGTGGGTCAAAAAGGATATTGTTGTGATTTATGTCATAGAGTGGTCTGCCTATTTTTTCCTCTAAGATTTTTATACTGTCTGGCATTACATTTAGGTCATTATCCATTTTGAGTTTATTTTTGTGTATGGCATTAGGGAGTGTTCTAATTTCATTCTTTTACATGTAGTGGTCCAGTTTTCTCAGCACCACTTATTGAAGAGGCTGTCTTTTCTCTATTGTATATTCTTGCCTCCTTTATCAAATATAAGGTTACCATATGTGTGTGGGTTTATCTCTGGGCTTTCTATCCTGTTCCATTGATCAATATTTTGGTTTTTGTGCCGGTACCATACTGTCTTGATTACTGTACCTTTGTAGTATAGCCTGAAGTCAGGGAGCCTGATTCATCCAGCTCCGTTTTTCTTTCTCAAGATTGCTTTGGCTATTCAGGGTCTTTTGTGTTTCCATACGAATTGTGAAAATTTTTGTTCTAGTTCTGTGAAAAATGTGAGTGGTACTTTGATAGGGATTGCATTGAACCTGTAGATTGTTTTGGGTAGTATAGTCATTTTCACAACGTTGATTCTTTCAGTCCAAGAACATGGTATATCTCTCCATCTGTTGGTATCATCTTAAATTTCTTTCATCAGTGCCTTATAATTTTCTGCATACAGGTCTTTTGTCTCCTTAGGTAGGTTTATTTCTAGGTATTTTATTCTTTTTGTTGCAGTGGTAAATGGGAGTGTGTCCTTAATTTCTCTTTCAGATATTTCATCATTAGTGTACAGGAATGCAAGAGATTTCTGTGCATTAATTTTGTATTCTGCTACTTTACCAAATTCATTGATTAGCTCTAGTAGTTTTCTGGTAGCATCTTTATGATTCTCTATTTATCGTATCATGTCATCTGCAAACAGTGCCAGTTTACTTCTTCTTTCCTGATTTGGATTCTTTTTATTTCTTTTTCTTCTCTGATTGCTACGGCTAAAACTTCCAAAACTATGTTGAATCATCATGGAGAGAGTGGGAAACCTTGTCTTGTTTCTGATCTTAGTGAACATGCTTTCAGTTTTCCACCATTGAGAATGATGTTGGATGTGGGTTTGTCATGTACAGCCTTTATTATGTTGAGGTAAGTTCCCTCTATGCCTACTTTCTGTGGGGTTTTTATCATAAATCGGTGTTGAATTTTTTTGAAAGCTTTTTCTGCATCTATTGAGATGATCATATGGTTTTTCTCCTTCAATTTGTAATATGGTTTATCACATTGTTTGATTTGCATATATTGAATAATCCTTGCATTCCTGGGATTAACCCCACTTGATCATGGTGTAGGATCCTTTTAATGTGCTGTTGGACTCTGTTTGCTAGTATTTTGTTGAGGATTTTTGCATCAATGTTCATCAGTGATATTGGCCTGTAGTTTTCTTTGCGACATCTTTGTCTGGTTTTGGTATCAGGGTGATGGTGGCCTCGTAGAATGAGTTTGAGAGTTTTCCTCCCTCTGCTATATTTTGGAAGAGTTTGAGAATTATAGGAGTTAGCTCTTCACTGAATGTTTGATGGAATTCACCTGTGAAGCCATCTAGTCCTGGGCTTTTGTTTGTTGGAAGATTTTTTATCACAGTCTCAATTTCAGGGCTTCTGATTGGTCTGTTCATATTTTCTGTTTCTTCCTGGTTCAATCTTGAAAGGTTGTGCATTTCTAAGAATTTGTCCATTTCTTCCAGGTTGTCCATTTTATTGGCATATAGTTGCTTGTAGTAATCTCCATTGATCCTTTGAATTTCTGCAGTATCAGTTGTTACTTCTCCTTTTTCATTTCTAATTCTATTGATTTGAGTCTTCTCCCTTTTTTTTGATGAGTCTGGCTAATGGTTTATCAATTTTGTTTATCTTCTCAAAAACCAGCTTTTAGTTTTCTTGATCTTTGCTATTCTTTCCTTCATTTCTTTTTCCTTTATTTCTGATCTAATCTTTATGATTTCTTCCCTTCTGTAACTTTGGGATTTTGTTCTTCTTTCTCTAATTGCTTTAGATGTAAGGTTAAGTTGTATATTTGAGATGTTTTCTTGTTTCTTCAGGTAGGATTGTATTGTTATAAACTTCCCTCTTAGAACTGCTTTTGCTGCATCCCATAGGTTTTGGGTCATTGTGTTTTCATCGTCATTTGTTTCTAGGTACTTTTTTATTTCCTCTTAGATTTCTTCAGTGATCTCTTTGTTATTTAGTAGTGTATTCTTTAACCTCCATGTGTTTGTATTTTTTTAGATTTTTTTCCCCTGCAATTGATATCTAGTCTCATTGTATTGTGGTAGGAAAAGATACTTGATATGATTTCAATTTTCTTAAATTTACCAAGGCTTGATTTATCACCCAAGACATGATCTATCCTGGAGAATGTTCCAAAAGCACTTGAGAAGAAAGTGTAATCTGCTGTTTTTGGATGGAATGTCCTATAAATATCAATTAAGTCCATCTTGTTGAATGTATCATTTAAAGCTTGTTTTTCCTTATTTAATTTCATTTTGGATAATCTGTCCAATGGTGAAAGTGGGGTGTTAAAATCCCCTAGTATGACAGTTTTACTGTCGACATTCCCTTTTATGGCTGTTAGCATTCGTCTTATATATTGAGGTGCTCCTATGTTGGGTGCAGAAATATTCACAATTGTTATATCTTCTTCTTAGATTGATTGCTTGATTATGTAGTGTCCTTCTTTTTCTCTTGCAATAGTCTATTTTAAAGTCTATTTTTTCTGATATGAGAATTGTTCCTCCAGTTTTCTTTTGATTTCCATTTGCATGGAATATCTTTTCCATCACCTCACCTTGGTCTGAAGTGGGTCTCTTGTAGACAGCATATATATGGCTCTTGTTTTTGTATCCATTCAGCCAGTCTATGTCTTTTGGTTGGAGCATTTAATACATTAATATTTAAGGTAGTTATTGATATGTATGTTCCTACTTCCATTTTCTTAAATGTTTCAGGTTTGTTATTGTAAGTCTTTTCCTTCTCCGGTGTTTCTTGCCTAGAGAAGTTCCTTTAGCATTCGTTGTAGAGCTGGTTTGGTGGTGCTGAATTCTCTTAGCTTTTGCTTGTCTGTAAAGGTTTTAATTTCTCTATCGAATCTGAATGAGATCCTTACTGGGTAGAGCAATATTGGTTGTAGGAGTTTCCCTTTCCTCACTTTAAATATGTCCTGCCACTCCCTTCTGGCTTGCAGAGTTTCTGCTGAACGATCAGCTGTTAATCTTATCGGATTCCCTTGTATGTTATTTGTTGTTTTTCCCTTGCTGCTTTTAATATTTTTTCTTTGTATTTAATTTTTGATAGTTGATTAATATGTGTCTTGGGATGTTTCTCCTTGGATTTATCCTGTATGGGACTCTGCACTTCCTGGACTTGGTTGATTATTTCCTTTCCCATATTATGAAAGTGTTCAATTATAATCTCTTCAAATATTTTCTCAATCCCTTTCTTTTTCTCTTCTTCTTCTGGGACCCCTACAATTCAAATGCTGGTGTGTTTAATGTTGTCACAGATGTCTCTGAGATTGTCCTCAAATGTTTTCATTCTTTTTTCTTTATTCTGCTCTGTGGTAGTTATTTCCACTATTTTATCTTCCAGGTCACGTATCCATTCTTCTGTCTTAGTTATTCTGCTATTAATTCCTTCTAGCGAATTTTAAATTGTATTTATTTTGCTGTTCATCATTGTTTGTTTGCTCTTTAGTTCTAGGTCTTTGTTAAACGTTTCTTGAATTTTCTCCATTATATTTCCAAGATTTTGGATCATCTTTATGATCATTATTCTGAATTCTTTTTCAGGTAGACTGTTTATTTTGTCTTCTTTGGTTTGGTGGGTTTTTACCTTGCTAATTCATCTGCTGTGTGTTTGTCTGTCTTCTCATTTTGCTTAACTTACTGTGTTTGTGGTCTCTGTTTTGCAGGCTGCAGGTTCATAGTTCCCATTGTTATTGGCGTCTGCTCCCAGTGGGTAAGGTTGGTTCGGTGGGTTGGGTAGGCTTCCTGGTAGAGGGCACTGGTGCCTGTGTTCTGGTGGATAAGGCTGGATCTTTACTTTCTGGTGGGCAGGACTACATTCGGTGGTGTGTTCTGGGGTGTCTTTGAACTTATTATGATTTTAGGCAGCCTCTCTGTTAATGGGTGGGTTTGTGTTCCTGACTTGCTATTTGTTTGGCATAGGGTGTCCAGCACTGCAGCTTGCTGGTCACTGAGTGGAGCTGGGTCGTAGCATTGAGTTGGAGATCTTTGGGAGAGCTTTTGCTGTTTCATATTACATGGGGCTGGGAGGTCTCTGGTGGATGACTGTCCTGAACTCAGCTCTCCCACTTCAGTGGCTCAGGCCTGACAGCTGGCCTGAGTACCAAGTCCCTGTCAGCCACATGGCTCAGAAGAAAAGGGAGAAAAAGAAGGAAATACAGAAAAATAAAATAAAATAATGTTATTAAAATAAAAAAAATATTAAAAATAAAAAATATAAAATAAAACAAAAGAGAGAAAGAAAGAAGAGAGCATCCAAACCAAAAACAATCTACCAATGATAACAACTGCTAAAATGTATACTAAAAAAAAAGAAGAAAAGATACAGCGGACAGTCAGAACCCTAGGACAAATGACCAAAGGAAAGCTACACAGGCAAAATCACACAAAGAAGCATACACATATACACTCACAAAAAGAGAAAAAGGAGAAATATATATATATATATATATAAAATTTTAAAAGGAAGAGAGCAACCTAATCATTAAACAAATCTACCACTGATAATAAGCTCTAAATACTAAACTAAGATAAACATAAAACCAGAAACAAATTAGATGTAGAAAGCAAACCCCCAATTCTACAGTTGCTCTCAAAGTCCACCACCTCAATTTTGGGATGATTCATTGTCTATTCAGGTATTCCGCAGATACAGGGTACATCCAGGTGATTGTGGAGATTTAATCCACTGCTCTTGAGGCTGCTGGGAGAAATTTCCCTTTATCTTCTTTGTTCACACAGCTCCTGGGGTTCAGCTTTGGATTTGGCCCCGCCTTTGCATGTAGGTCACCTGAGGTCACCTTGGGAAGTCTGAGGTCTTCTGCCAGCATTCAGTAGGTGTTCTGTAGTTGTTCCACAGGTATACGTAGTTTTGATGTATTTGTGGGGAGGATGGTGATTTCCACGTTTTACTCCTCTGGCATCTTGAAAGCATTAACTCTCCTTGTTTAAAGTGTTTTCATAGCTTTATCTTGTTAGAAAATTTACTTTTGATGCTTCTCTTTCATAAATTTGTTTTTCCTCAGGTTTATTTGGTAACAAAATATTGCCTTTGATTTGTTGATGATTAATGCTTAAGATTACATTAGAGAGTACCTGTTATTGTTAATTTGCTATAGATTATAGCTTGTTATGAGAGAAGACTATATTGGCTTATTTTAGTTGAATAACATTGAAATACTTAATATATACAGACACATATATTCATTCTTAAGTTTAAATTTATTACATTAGTAATGACATAACCAAAACAAACCTTTCATGAAAATAACATCTTTTGTTCAAAGGAAAGTTTTTTATATTGGTCAGACTCAATTTTTTAAAGAGCATTTTTCATCTATTGAATTTTTTAATATAGTGTGAGGATAAATATTAATTCAATAAATTAATTAATTTAATTAATAAATATTTTTAAAAATAAAAATAAAAATTAAAAAAATTAATTAATAAATATTAATTCAAAAAATAAATATAATTCAATAAATTAAATTATATTTACATTTTTGATGGGTATATTACTGTTACTCTTGATATTTACAAAGTGATAATTTTTACATTGTCAACTTCTTGACTTACATCCAACAATTTATATCCAAATAAAGATAGAGTTTATTTGAAAATCACATTTTAAAAAAATTAGGATGTAATTATTCAGTCTGTAATGTGTTTTGATGCTTCACCATATTTCTTTAGAGCACTTAAGTTATTCCCATAAGGGATAATATTCTGATATGTATTTATCTATCTATCATCTATGTAAAAGCCTGGGCTGTGACACAACTTCATTTCAAACACTCTCTCTGTAAGTCTTTTAAAACATAAAATAATAAAACACTATAAATGTCAGAACTGTCTCCAGTGATTTTATGCCCTGTTAATGTCTGTCTCTCCACCCTACCAAGTAGACAGACTGCTGGTATCCTAACTGTTACATGTATTGCAGCCCATGGCAGTTAAAATCTCCAAACTCTAGAGGTGGACTATGTTTTAAACAGGGTTTTGAGGACTATTCTGGAACCAGAAGACATGTAACTGCTCCAATGATAAATATAAACCAAGCCCAAACATATGGCATATAAACAAACTTAGGCTTACATAGTAAGGCAAGGTAATAACAGAATCTGTATATTTTAAACGATGTTGCTTTAATACTTGCCAAAGAATATCCAAGATGTCCTGCAGTAGATAAGTAGAGAAATAAACTGTGGTTTATCTAGACAATGGAATATTACTCAGCACTAAAAAGAAATGAGCTGTTAAGCCATAAAAAGACATGGAGGAACCTGTATGCATACTATTAAGAGAAAGAAGCTAATCAGAAAAGGCTACATACTATATGATTCCAACTATATGACATTCTGGAAAAGGGTAAAACTGTGGCTGCAATTAAAAGATCAGTGGTTTCCAGGGGCAGCGTGTATGTGTACATATTTAGATGAATAGGCAGAGGACCAAGGATTTTTAGGACAGTAAAAAGACTTTGTGGGCTTCCCTGGTGGCGCAGTGGTTGAGAATCCGCCTTCTGATGCAGGGGACACAGGTTCGTGCCTCGATACGGGAAGATCCCACATGCCGCGGAGCAGCTGGGCCTGTGAGCCATGGCCGCTGAGCCTGCGCGTCCGGAGCCTGTGCTCCGCAATGGGAGAGGCCACAACAGTGAGAGGCCCGCGTACCACACACACACACAAAAAAAGACTTTGTATGATATTATAATAATGGATACATGTCACAATACATTTATACAGACCCACAGAATGTACAATATCAACAATGAATCCTAAGGTAAACTGTGGACTAGGTAATTATAATGTGTCAATGTAGGTTCATCTTTGGTTAAAAGATACACACACACACACACACACACACACACACACACCTCTGGTAAGTGATGTTGATAATGCAAGAGGATATGCATGGGTAGGGGGTGGGTGTATATGGGAAAACTCTGTACCTTCCTCTCAATTTTGTCATAAACTTGAAACTAGTCTAAAAATAAAGTCTTTAAAAAAAATTTTTCAAGATACTGATAAGGGTTTTTTCCTGAAATTAAAGATAGGGCTTGAGGTAATTTGGCTTAGAGCTTGAGGTGATTTGTAAGAGTAACTACACTTACTGTTTTTTAAAAAAAAAAATTTTTATTTATTTATTTTTGGCTGTGTTGGGTCTTCGTTGCTGCAGGCGGGCTTTCTCTAGTTGTGGCAAGTGGGGGCTACTCTTCATTGTGTGCGGGCTTCTCATTGCAGTGGCTTCTCTCTCATTGTGGAGCACGGACTCTAGGCGCACGGGCTTCAGTAGTTGCGGCACATGGGCTCAGTAGTTGTGGCTCTCGGGCTCTAGAGCATAGGCTCAGTAGTTGTGGCACACGAGCTTAATTGTTCCGTGGTACGTAGGATCTTCCCGGACCAGGGATCTAACCCTTGTCCCCTGCATTGGCATGCAGATTCTCAACCACTGTGCCACCAGGGAAGCCCTACACTTACTGTTTTATGAAAGTAACATGGTCATCCACTGGGATGCCTTTCCAGTCCCTAGAAAAAGGTATAGTCACCTGAGGAAGAATTAACCAACTCAGTATTTTCAGGTGGATTACTACATACTTGAAACCTGGCCATCTTAAAAGAAACCATTCTTGCTAATATCTGGATGTTTTGAGGAACTGGTGCAGATAGAAGAGCTGAGGAAAGAAACTCAACTAAATGATAAGTTGCTATTTTATAGGATAAAAAACAAGAACACCATAGCACAGAGGTTCTCAACCAGGGCAATTTTTCTCTCCAGAAGCACATTTGGCAACGCTAGAGATATTTTTGATTGTTGTAACTGGGGCAGAGTGGGAGGGGCAGCACAACGAGCGTGTACTACTTAAAAACCAGGAATGCTACTAAACATCCTTCATGAACAAGACAGCTCCTCTCCCCCAACCCCAGCAAATAATTATCTGATCCAAAGTTTTAATAGTGCCTAAATTGAAGAACTCTGCCAAAGAGGAATGAAAAATCATCATGCAACCAAAGAAGAACAGATGAACATGGCAATATGATGACAAGATCAAAGGCAGGATGATGCTTCAAGTCAGGAACTGGGGTGCAATCCACACTAACAGAGGAAATGTGGGAGAAAATGCACTAGGAAGGTGAGGTAGAAAATAAAGGGGTGATCTCACTGGCACAAGTAGAGGTCAGAGATCTTAGGAACACTGTGTATGTTACAACAATGTTTTGAGCCCACCTCTTCACCAAAGATTATCCCAGGCTTCTTGATAAAGGCTCAAGTGGTTCAAAGGTAAAATCCCCATCACAAAACCAATAACTCCATTGAGAAATATAAAATTTATGGTGTTAAATATGACCAATCCCTAAATTTACCTGGAGATAGTGGAGAAAAGAGAGCGTATAGTGTCATTGGGCATTTTCTTCTACTTTCTACCCTCTTCAAAACTACAGTTTTATTTGTTTCTGAAAAAGTAATAAATCTATACTATCTTTTTCTAATTTTACAATCTGTGAATCATGAATCATGTTAGCCAATGTATCTCATCAATGAAAAGCCATAGTTATCACATTTCAACAGAGACACAGAACATGACATTATTAATACTGGATTGAGAAGAGATTTTATAACAGACAAAATGATTTTTCTTGTAAAAGTCAAGAGACAGACATCATAATGTCTGTTCCTTTCAGAAAGTTATATATCTTTGCTACTTTGGGAAATATGTATAGAGTCTCTGAATTTATGAGTAGAGAAAAGAATATCAAGATGACACAAGAGGAAAGACAAGAGCAGTGGTTAAGGACTGTGTTAATGACCACACAATAAAATAAATAATGGAGCAAAATAAGTAAGGACAGAGAACACAGCACCTATAAATTACATTTAAAGTTTAACAAAACATTATGTCTTATATTTTGATCCACTGTCTCTCTGGTGATTACATCTAAGGAATGAATACAACACTTACTATTTTGGGAAAGCAGGATTTTGCAGTGCCTGAAATCTCACCAACAAGCTAATGTATAAAGTTAATTCTATGCTTACAGATGTTCATAGCAATGGTGTCAATATTTCTGGATCTCAAATGCTACTGCATGATTTCCCAGCGTTCTTGACTGGCAGAGAGATTTGCCTCACTACTTTCAACCATAAGTCTTGAGGCATGAAAAGTAGAGAGCCTTTGACTCTGAGATAGGATTCCATCCATATTCCTCATCTTTCATCCTTGGGTGAGAGTCAACTTGAAATACAGAATTTGTACAAGATAGAATTGTTTTGGTGGCTAGTATATTGTCATGTACACATTGGTGGCTAATCAATGCTATTATCCTCTGCTCCATTAATTTTTAAAAGATCAAGATTAGGGCTTCCCTGGTGGCGCAGTGGTTGAGAATCCGCCTGCGGATGCAGGAGACACGGGTTCGTGCCCTGGTCCGGGAGGATCCCACATGCCGCGGAGCAACTAAGCCCGTGAGCCGTGGCCGCGGAGCCTGTGCGTCCGGAGCCTGTGCTCCGCAACGGGAGAGGCCACAACAGTGAGAGGCCCGCATACCGCAAAAAAAAAAAAAAAAAAAAAAAAAAAAAAAAAAAAAAAAAAAAAACAAATAAAAGATCAAGATTAAAGGCCAAATTGCTACAACAGACTGATCAATAAATTTAAGGTAATTTTGAAACAATGCAAAATGTAAACATCATAATAAAAACTCTTTCAGCAAGTTGCTGAGGCTCAAGATTTAATGCAAAATGTTGGAAATCATGAAATATTTGATTACATCAGATATGCTAAAAGCTTTATTGTGTAACACAATGTGAAATAATGAGACACTGTACAAATCTCCCATCTAAGTTTGGGTCAAATACTAATCTCCCAAGTGATAGTGGTAGAAAATATACAAATATTCAAGATAAATGTAAGCTTTTAGATATAAAAGAGGTAACAGAGCAAGGAGATACATTACTTTGCCCTAAAGAGACTGAAATAATAACTACTTAAAATAGTTTGCCAAACTCTATATTTAACCAACCCTATACTAATTAATTTTATCCTCTTGAGACTGAGAGTAAAATCTACCTTACTGAAGCCAGACTTATTTAAGACACAGATATTTCACGTTGTACCAATTATCAGAATAATCTATTCCCAAACACCAGTAAGAAAAATAAACTAGCAATAAGGAAGGTGGCTATGAATAAATAGGCACCAATTTAAAGCCTAAATAAAATAGCCAAGCAGAATTAAACTGCAGTGGGGTTAATCTTCTGCAAAAGAAAACATTTGTAAAATATTAAGGACATAAGATCTATAGATATTAAATTTTTAAAGGAATCAGATGAAATTGTACTGGTAACCTTTATTTTCAGCTATGTTGACTTCGACAGCACATATAATAGCAGCCCACATTTTAGTTACATCTTGAACAGTAAAATATCTTTAAAAACTGAATGTTGAATTTGTAAAACCTTAACCTATGCTTCAAAGAACATAAAGACGTGTGTGTGCATGTTTAAAAAACTTGACTTGTGTTTTATAATTTTACATTGTAGAGGTGTATTTTTGAAAGACTATTAATATTACAATTAATAGATATTGTGACTTCTTCCACCAGCACAAAAAAATTATTAATACCTGTGAATATTCTGAATTTTACCTTACCAGCAAGCTAAAAAGTTAGCTACCACAGTTTCACAAATAATGGCAGGAGACACAAAACCCCTGGAATAGTGACAAAGGACTTTATTACTTATGACCCAGAAGGCAGCAGGTTCATGACATTTCATATTTGTCTCCTTTGCTCTTCACGTACCACAGGGCTGAGACATAGTTGCTAAGCTGGATACTGTACTTGTTAAAGATATGCATTAGAGCTGAGTCAGTCCCTGGCTCCCATAAGCTACTATTAATCACAACACCAGTTTATCAGTGATAATGATAAGGCTGAAGATGTTGTTGATGTCAAGCCACATATTAAGAGCTTACTGTGGCCAGGCTCTGTATTAAATGTTTATGGTTTATTATCTTATGAAAATTACACAATAACACTGAGACATAGGATTGATCTGTCTGTCTGTCTATCTATCTATCTATCTATCTATCTATCTATCTATCTATCTATCTATCTATCTTCAGAGGATGATGGAATGTAAGCAGAGGGCGCTAATAAACTGAAGTCCACAGAAAAGGAATCCAAGATTCCTGGTTTCAGAGCTCATATTTTAAATCACTCTGCCTGAGTCATTCCCTTCATGATGAAGTTACTTCTAATTTGGGAACTCTAAAAGACAATTGGGGGCTTCCCTGGTGGCGCAGTGGTTGAGAGTCCGCCTGCCGATGCAGGGGACGCGGGTTCGAGCCCCGGTCTGGGAAGATCCCATATGCCGTGGAGCAACCAGGCCTGTGAGCCACAAATACTGAGCCTGCACGTCTGGAGCCTGCGCTCCGCAACAAGAGAGGCTGCGACAGTGAGAGGCCCGTGCACCGCGATGAAGAGTGGCCCCAGCTCACCGCAACTAGAGAAAGCCCTCGCCCAGAAAAGAAGACCCAGCACAGCCAAAAATAAATAAATAAATAAAATTTAAAAAATAAATAAATAAATAAATAAATAAAAATAAAAGCCAATTGGTCAAATTTCTCTTCAAAAGCTTAAAAACTACCCAAACAGGAATCACATGTGACTGGCAAGGTTTGCTACAGCATTTAAGTAAATTATACTGAGAACAATGCACAGAAGATAAATTTTACATACTGGAATGGAAGAATATGTACCTTATGTAAGCTTCATGTAGGACAGTGGTTTTCAAAGTACAGTCCTTGGACCAGCATTATCAACATCACCAAGCCATTCATTAGACATGGAAATTTTAGTCACCATCATCACTGAATTGCAAACTCAGGAGATGTGTTCATGCAAACTGTTTAACAAGCCCTTCAGGTATTTGTGATGCATGTTAAAGTTTGAGAACCATGATGGGGAAAACCCTAGCTGGCTTCCAAATCAGGGAAACCAAAAACAGTATTAATGGGGAGGAAAATATACATTATTAAAATAGGGAAATTAATTGAACTGCTTCATATATAATTCTTACTCTTAGTTGTCTTTAAACAATATAGCTTAAAGAATATCCTAATAAGCAGACATTCTGCAAATCTGTAGATGTGAAGACTTTTTTTTCTAGAGAATTTAAATGGCCCCAAAGAAAATCCCTACAGATATGAAATTTGAAATGGCCCATATTCTCTTCTACCTCACAGTGAGGCCCACCAGACAAATCTGGCCTATTGTCACAGAGGTTCCAATCAACTTTTTATGCCTTACTCTGAAATGTTGTACAGGCAAAACTATAAGTGAAATGTAAAAAATAAAGGCATTTTCAGACATTCAAACTCTCAAAACACACAGTTTCTCAGAAAGCTCCTGAAGCTTTAACTCCACTAAAACAATGTAGTAGATGAAAAAAAGACCTGAGATCCATCAAGCAGAGCTTCCAATAAGAACACTGAAAGCATATCCCATGAGTATATTTGTGCAGACAGAAGATCTAGAAAGTAACTATTCCAGATTTGTTCACAAAGGTGGAGTACTGTAACTGGAATGCTTCAAAGAAAAAAAAAAATAAAACTGATAGATTATATGATGTATTTGAATATGTAAAAAATGGTATTCAAAGAGATTTTACAGTACTGTTGAATAACTGGACAAGACTTACTGAACTAGAAATGAGAAAAAAAAACCAGAAAAAAATAGTTTTAAACAGAAGAAATGTTATAATAATTACATCACACTTTTAGAAATAAAAACAAACAAACAAAAATACACTGGATGAAATCAACAGCAGTTTAGACATAGCAGAAGAAAATGTTAATGAACTTAAAGACATAACAATAGATACAAACTAAAATAAAAAGCTAGTGAGAGATCAACAAGATGGCAAGTAGGAAGACAGGGAAATCACTTCTACCCACAAACACATCAAAAATACATCTAGGGGCTTCCCTGGTGGTGCAGTGGTTGCGAGTCCGCCTGCCGATGCAGGGGACGCAGGTTCATGCCTCGGTCTGGGAAGATTCCACATGCCTTGGAGCAGCTGGGCCCGTGAGCCATGGCCGCTGAGCATGCACATCCGGAGCCTGTGCTCCACAATGGGAGGGGCCACAACAGTGAGAGGCCTGCGTACCGCAAAAACAAACAAACAAACAAACAAAAAAACCCATCTACATGTGGAACAATTCTCACTGAAAACAACTAACTTGAGACTGGCAAAAATAGCCCTGTACAAACAAGGCTCTAAGAAATATCCACATGGAATCAAGGAGGAAGGGAAGAGAAGTGATCAGGATGGGACATGTGCCGCTGGGACAGAATTCAGAGGAAAAGGGAGAGATGGGCAGAGATCCTCTCTGGGAAGTGAGCAGTTCAAGCCACAGGTTGGGTGCCCCTGCCCTGGGGACCAACATGGGATAGACGAGCCCCCTTGGCTGGTTGGAGCGCCAGTAGGACTAACGGGAGGGCTGCAGAAATCCTGGATTCCACTCATGAGGAATATATGCATTTGCCTGCTCTCAAAGCAGGGCAGAGGGAGTGGATTAAAAACAGCAGGAGTGGCTGGCTGGTTTAAGGAAACATCCCATGTCATGCCCCACCTTAAACAGAACAAACACTCCAAAGTCACTTAGGAGCTAGCTCTGATACACAGAGGCATCTCAGACCCAAACCAGCATCTGAGCAGGGTAGGGGCATCCCTAATTGGCACTTACAAAAGGAGCATGTCAGAAGCAGCACCATCTCTGCCTGTGGCTGGACCACCACAGTCTAAGCCTCTTCTACATAGAGAGCCCACACAGGCCCCATCTGTTTTGCGGCACAGCTCCACACCTGGACAAGGACAGCAGAGGCCAAAGGGAGAGCTCCGAGGGACAAAAGAGGCTCAGGCATTAGGTTGCCTCTGAGCAGTATGTGGGCAGCCATTGTGGGCACTTACTTAGGCAGCACATCAGAGGAAGTCTAAATCTCTTACCCTGACCAGACTGCCACTGCCTACACCCTGTCAGTGCCAAATGTCCACACCAGCCCTCTTATTCCAGTACTGTTCCCGTCTGGGGTGAGTGTGCCAATGCTGGGAGAGGAGAGAGCACACACATATAAGGAACAAACACAACTTGGACCCAAGCCCCAGGGCTTCTGCTTCAGCCACTTAAGACCCACCCCAAACCCCAATACAGCAGCGATGGTCACTGAGCAGAGAGGAAGCCCTAGCCTATATGTGGCTCATGTCATAGCCCTTCCATCTCCAGCCCCACAAACTACCAAGGTAATAGCTGCCAGCACAACCTGAGGAAAGACATGATTTGGTTCACATCAAATCCAACTCTCCCACAAAAGCCCCTGGGCACACACAGACTGTATAGAAATGCTCACACATAAGGATACACTTTCAAGACTGCGATAGGTAACTAATTCACTTAATTTCATAGAAACAAAGAAAGTTAACCAAAATAAGAAGAAAGGGACTGCTCTCATTTGAAAAAAAAAAAAAAAACAAGAAAAAACACCTGAAAAAACAAATAATGAAGCAAACAATGTACAGATAAAGAATTCAAAACATTAGTAATAAGAATGCTAGCTATACTAAGGAAAGGAATAGATGGACAGTGAAAATTTTAAAAAGAAAATATGAAAAAAAAATCAGAATTGAAGAGTACAATAACTGAAATGTAAAACACACCACAAGGAACTAATAGCAAACCCAGTTATACAGAAGAATGCATAAGTAATCTGGAAGACAGAATAAAAGAAATCACCCAATCAGAACAGCAAACAGAAAAACAAATAAAAAAGAGAACAATTTAAGGGACCTCTGGGTTAACATTCACATTATAGGGATCCCAGAAGAATAAGACAGAGAGAAAGGGGTTGAAAATGTTTTTGATGAAATTATGACTGAAAATTTCCCAAGCCTTAAAAAGGAAATAGATATCCAGGAAGCACAGAGGGTCCCAAACAAGATGAACCCAAACAGACTCACACCAAGATATATCATAATTAAAATGACAAAGTTAAAGAGAGAACTCTAAAAACAGCAAGAAAAAAAGTAAGTCATATACAATGTAATTCCCATAAGGCTATCTGCTGATTTTTCTGCAGAAATTTGCAGGCCAGAAGGGAGTAGTATGATACATTCAGAGAGGTAACAGGGTAAAATCTACAACCTAGGATACTCTACTGAGGAAGACTTAGAATTGAAGTAGAGATAATGAAGTTTTCAGACAAGCAAAAACAAAAGAGTTCATCTGGAAAAGAAAAGACTGTAACAAGAAGTTAAGACCCTACAGAAAAGAAAAAATCCCACTAGTAAAGGCAAAAATACATTAAAGACTGAGTATCAACCACTTAAATAAGCTAGTATGAAGATTAAAAGATGAAAAATTGCAAAATCAACTATAACTACAATAAACAGTGAAAGGATAAACATTAAAATGTAAAATATGACATCAAAAACACAAAATGTGGGGAAAGAGAGTAAAAAACATAAGTCTTTTAGAATGCGTTTAAACTTAAGACTACCTATTTAAAACAAGTATATATACTTATAGGTCAACATATATGAACCCCATGAAAACCACAAAGCAAAAACCTATAACAGTTACACAAGAACTAGAGAGAAAGGAACACAAGAATACAACTAAAGAAAATCATCAAGCTGCAAAGGAAGAAACAAAAAGAACAAAGAAGAACTACAAAAAAAACAGAAAACAAGTAATAAAATGGCAATAAGTACATACCTATTAGTAATTACTTTAAATGTCAATGGACTAAGAGCCTAGGGGTAAGATGGGAATAAAGACACAGACCTACTAGAGCATGGACTTGAGGATATGGTGAGGGGGAAGGGTAAGCTGTGACAAAGTGAGAGTGTGGCATGGACATATATACACTACCAAACATAGGGTGGATAGCTAGTGGGAAGCAGCCACATGGCACAGGGAGATCAGCTAGGTGGCTTGTGACCACCTAGAGGGGTGGGATAGGGAGGGTGGGAGGGAGGGACACACAAGAGGGAAGAGATATGGGAACATATGTATATGTATAACAGAATCACTTTGTTGTAAAGCAGAAGCTAACACACCATTGTAAAGCAATTATACTCCAATAAAGATGTTAAAAAAAAATACAGGATGGATGACTGGATAAAAAAACAAGACCTGTCTATATTCTACTTAAAAGAGACTCACTTCAGAGCTGAAGACACACAGACTGAAAGTGAGAGAACACAAAAAGATATTTCATGTAAATGGAACTGACAAGAAAGCAGGAGTAGCAATACTCATATCAGAAAAATATAGACATTAAAACAAAGACTATAACAAAAGATAAAGAGGGAATTATATAATGAAAAAGGGATTGATACAAGGAGAGGATTTTACACTCATTAACTTATATACACTCAATACAGGAGTACATAAATACATAAAGCAAATATTAACAGACATAAAGGGAAAACTGACTATAACAATAGTACAACAATAGTAGGGGACTTTAACACCTCAATTACATCAATGCACAGGTCATCCAGACAAAATCAAAAAGGCAACAGTAGTCTTACATGACACAACAGACTGAGCTGGATTTAATAGGTATCTTCAGGACATTCCATTAAAAACCAGCAAAAACAAATTCTTTTTAATTGCACATGGAACATTCTCCAGGACAGATGACATGCTAGGTCACAAAACAAATCAACAAATGTAAGAGGACAGAAATTATGTAAAACATTTTTTCTGACCACAACTGTAAGAAACTAGAAATCATTTATAGGTAGAAAAGTGGAAAAAGCACAAAAATATGGAGACTAAATAATATGCTACTAAAAACCAATGGGTCAATGAAGATATCAAAGAAGAAATCAGAAAATACCTCAGGACAAATGAAAGTAAAAACACAATATTCCAAAATCTATGGAAATGTAGCAAAAGTAGTCCTATTGAGATACAGGCCTACCACAAGAAAGAATAAAAATCTCAAATAATCATCCTAATGTACCATCTAAAGTAATTTATAAAACAAGAAAAAACAAAGCCCAACATCAGAAGAAGGAAATAATAACAATCAGAGCGGAAATAAATAAAATAGACACCAAAAAAAAAAAGGTAAGAAAAGATCAATGAAGCCAAAATATGGTTTTTGAAAAAGATAAATAAGATTGATAAACTTTAGCCAAGCAAAACAAGAAGAAGAGAGAGGACACAAAATAAGAAATGAAAGGGGAGAATAACAATTGATACTACACAGATTAAAAAAAATAATAATAATAAGACAACACTACAAATAGTTATATGCCAACAAACTGGACAACCTAGAAGAAAAGACCTCTAGAAACATACAACCTGCCAGGACTGATTCAGGAAGAAACAGACAATCTGAATAGACCAATTGCTTGTAATAAACTTGAATTTATAATTAAAAAAATTCCCAGCAAACAAAAGTCCTGAATGAATGGCTTCATAAGGGCATTCTACCAAACATATAAAGAAGAGCTAATACCTATTTTTTTCAAAATTTTCTAAAAATTTAAAGAGGACAGAAGACTCATAAATTCATTCGACAAGGTCAACATCTTGGTACTAAACAAACACAAAGACACCACACAAAAAGAAAATTATGGGCTAATATCTCTGATGAATACAGATGCAAAATCCTCATCAAAATATTATCAAACTGAATTCAACAATATATAAAAAGGATCATACACTATGATCAAGTGGGATTTATTCCAGGGATGCAAGGGTAGTTAAAGATTTACAAGTCAATCAATATGATATCCCACATTAAAAAAAGGATAAAAATCACAGTTCACAAAATTCAACATCCATTCGTGATAAAAACTCTCATCAAATTTGGTATAGAGGGAACATATCTTAACATAAAAAACATCTTTTATAACAAACCCACAGTGAACATCCTACTCAATGGTGAAAAGCAGAAAGCCTTTCCTCTAAAATCAGAAACAAGACAAGCATGCCCACTCTCACCACTTCTAATTAATATAATATTGGAAGTTTTTGCTACAGCAATCAGACAAGTAAAAGAAATAAAAAGGTACCCAAATTAGAAGAGAAAAAGTACAACAGTCACTATTTGCAGATGACAAGATACTATTTGCAGATGACAAGATGCTGTATATAGAAAACCAAAAGTCTTCACCAAAAACTATTAGAACTAATCAATGAATTCCGTAAAGTTGTAGGATACAAGATTAACATACAGAAATCTGTTGCTTTTCTGTACATTAATAATAAACCATCAAAAAGAGAAAGAAAACAATTCCATTTAAAATTGCATCAAAAAGAATAAAATATCTAGGAATAAACTTAACCAAGGTGGGGAAAGACCTATACTCTGAAAACTATGAAACAGTGATGAAGGAATTTGAAAATGATACAAAGAAAAAGGAAAGCTATATAGTGTTCTTGGATTGGAAGAATTAATATTGTTAAAATGACTACCCAAGGCAATCTATAGATTCAATGCAATTCCTATCAAAATACTCATGATATTTCTCACAGAACTAGAGCAAATAATCCTAAAATTTATGTAGAACCACAAAATAACCCATATTACCAAAAAACAGTTGAGAAAAAAGAACAAAGCTGGAGGTATCACGCACCCTGACTTCAGAGTATACTACAAAGTTACAGTAATCAAAACAGCATGGTATTGGCACAAAAACAATGACATAGGCCAATGGAACAGAATAGGGAGCCCAGAAATAAATGTACATACCTATTGTCAATGAATATATGACAATGAAGGCAATAATATACAATGAAGAAATGACAGTCTCTTCAGTAAGTGGTGCTGGAAAATTAGACAGCTATGTGTGGAAGAATGAGATTAGAAAATTACCTCACAGTAGATATAAAAATAAGCCCCAAATGGATTAAAGACCTGTATGTAAAACCTGAAATCATAAAGTTCCCAGAAAAGAACATAGGCAGAACACTCTTTGACATAAATCTTTTCAATATTTTTTGGATCTGTCTCCTAAGGCATAAGAAATGAAAGCAAAAATAACAAATGGGACCTAATTAAGCTTAAAAGCTTTTGTACAGCAAAGAAAACCATCAACAAAATGAATATAAACCTACTGAATGGAAGAAAATATTTGCAAGTAATGTGACTGATAAGGGGTCAATATCCAGAATATATAAACAGTTCATACAACTCAGTTTGGAAAAAAAAAATAAAAAATAAAAAAATGACCTGAATGGACATTTTTCCAAAGAAGACATACACATGGCCAACAGGCACTAGAAAAGATGCTCAACATCTCTAACCATCATAGAAATGCAAATCAAAACCTCAGTGAATATCACCTCACATCTGACTGAATGACTATAATCAAAAAGAGTACAAACAACAAATACTGGAGAGGATGCAGAGACAAGGGGACCCTTGGACACTATTGATGGGAATGTAAACTGGTGCAGCCACATGGATAAGAGTATGGAGGTTCCTCAATAAACTAAAAAGATAACTACCATATGATTCAGCAATTGCACTCCTTGTTATATATCTGAATAAAATGAACAGTAATTTGAAAAGATACATGCACCCCTATGTTCAGAGCAGCATTACTTACACAATCTAAGACATGGAAGCAACCTAAGTGTCCATCAACAGATGAATGTATAAAAAATAAATGGTATATTTATATACAATGGAATATTATTTAGATGTAAAAAATGAAATTCTGCCATTTGTAACAATATGCATGGACCTAGAGAGTATTACACTTAGTGAATCAAGGCAGAGAGAGAGAAATTCTCTATGTTATCACTTATATGTGGAATCTGAAAACTAAAGCAAATGAACATATATAACAAACCTAAACTGTCTTACAGATGTAGAGAACAAACTATTGGTTACCACTGGGGAGAGGGAGGCAGGGCTGGGGGGGGGGCAAGATAGCACTGTGGGCTTAAGAGATACAAACTATTTCGTATCAAATAGATAAGCAACAAAGATATATTCTATAGCACAAGAAATATAGCCATTATTTTGTAGTAATTTTAAATGGAGTATAATCTATAAAAATATTGAATCACTATGTACACCTGAAACTAATATAATACTGTAAATCAACTATACTTCAATTTTAAAATTGCATTTAAACATTAAAGTGAAAAGAATAAGAAAGTATAATACAAAAATATAAAAGACCAAAAATAAACAATGTCAAGGAGCTAAATACATGTGTAAATACCCATCAAATGATGGAAACCTGGGGTAGAGTGACAAATCATGGTTACATTTTTTTATAGATTTGATAAAATCTATAAATGTGCAAATTGAGAAATTTAATATACCCCATTTGTAAGAAACAAAGGGAACTACATCAAGGCACATCATAATCAAATTGCTTAATCATAGTGCTAAATAGAAAAACCATGGCTAGAGGAAAATTGTGACATTAAGTACATAAGAATAATGATGACAACATTTTTCTTGTAGACAACAATAAAAAGTAGAAGATAGAGGAGCAGTTATCTCTAAAGTACTGAGAGAGAAAACCTGTCATTCTAGAATCCTTTGTCAGGAAGAGCAAGATGATACCCAGGGTGAATGACTCCATGTGAATCACTCTTCCAATGAAAACCAACAAGAAATCCTTGAAATTTAATAGTAGGCTCATAAATGATCAAAAAGACCAAGCTCAGAAGCCAAGAGGAGTCAGAATTTTGCCCAAGAATACTTCCAGATAATCTCCTCGGTCCAAAAGAATAAAGAACTAATACTTCCACTAGGAAGGCTCAATTGAGGGAAACTACTTAAATGGTCAAAAATGATGTTTATACATGAGTTACTTTCACTTCAGGACATTAAACATTTTCATAAAAAGTCAAAGTTTGTAAAACTGATAAGACAAGAAATTGCAATGGCTGGAGAAAGGGGAAGAATGTGTGTGGAAGAAAACCAAAATTCATATGTTCTCCACTACACAGTGATATAATATTGTCATGATGTCTAATCAAAAGTAAGCATTCCTTCATGGAAAAATAGCTAGTTCTGCAGGATGCATTTTGAAAAATTGAAAAAGAGTAAAATAAAGTCCCAAAGAACTATTTTAAAGATTGGTATTATTATATTGCTATAATCACAGCCTTCAGATAAATAATAAATAGCCTTCACACCTGAACACATTTGCCAATTAGAAGATATAGTAGAAAAAAAACTTTTACAATAATATTTAAAACTAAACCTAACAAGAAACCTCTAAACCTTTAGGATATAGCTTTAAAATATCCATGAAAGACTCAAAAGAAGATTTGACAAATGACAAAACTATATATAAAAACTATATAATGCTGGATATAGTACCGTAAATACATTAGCTCTCCACAGGATAAAATCCAAACATAATACAATTCCAATAAATACCAATGCATTTTGTTTTGTTTTGTTTTCTAGTTCACATAGAAAAATTAACAAGCAAGAATAGTAAAAAAAAAAAAAAAAAAAAACCAATAACAACAACAGCAAAGAAAGAAAAGCCTGGAAAAAAGAAAAGTAGTGAGAGGGGTCTAAAGTCTAATCCTATGAAATTTTAAAACATAGTACAAAGTTTTATATTCAAGATAGTGCTGTACTGGCATTTAAAGAGAGAGGGAGAGAGAAGGAGAGAGTGGTTGAGAGAGAGACATGAAGAGGATTATATAGAAAATCTAGAATTTTGTATCATATATGATATTGCTTATATGCAGTATCTAAAAATGATACAAATGTACTCATTTACAAAACAGACACACAGACTTAGAGAATGAACTTATGGTTACCGGGGGGAAGGGTGGAGGGGAGGGATAGAGTGGGAGTTTGGGACTAACATATACACACTGCTTTATTTAAAATAGATAACCAACAAGGACCTACTGTATAGCACAGGGAACTCTGCTCAATATTCTGTAATAACCTAAATGGGAAAAGAACTTGAAAAAGAATAGATATATGTGTATGTATAACTGAATCACTTTTCTGTATACCTGAAACTAACAATATTTTTAATCAACTTTACTGCAATATAAAATAAAAATATATTTTAAAAGCTAGAGAGTAAGAATAGGGTTTTTTAAATAAAAAGTCAATTGTCTAAAGGTTGATAATTTTTAAAATTAAAGAAAAAGTGTTTTAGCAATGTCATTTGAAAGTTAATAGTCATAAAATCAGAACAATAAAACTAGAAAAGGTTTATAGAAACCAATGAGTACTATTTCTTGACCCAATTATTAGACTATACTATAGTTGCAATATGATCATAGGAATTAACAATTTATTTTAGTCCAAAATACCAAATTACATTGATAATCCTTAAAATTTAATAGTTTGAATTTCTGGTTTCAGCTCCAACATGTAAAGAGTTTGGAAGTTGTTACTTACAACAAGAAAAAGTTGGATTAAAAAAAAAAAAAGAAAAGAAAAGAAAAGAAAAAGACAATCTAGAATTTGACCTCAATGCATATGGAATTTATTTTTGATAAAGATGGGAAATCAAAATGGGGAAGCAACAAATCACTGAGGAAAAGATGGACATTTAAATAAATTAAACTATGGCAACTGAAGAGCTAAAAAAAAAAAAAAGTAAATGGATCAATACCTCAGACCATCACTTGTTTTGAAAGGAAAAAATGTAAAAATAACGGCCCTGAAAAAAATATGGCTTTATTATTTTATAACCAAGGAGCACAAAAATCTTTCTAATTATGAATCAAAATCCAGAAGCAATGAATGAAAAGATTAATAAAATCAGCTCTGTAAAACTGAAACACTTCTGTTTAAAGAAGTATAACCATAATAAAGTCAATAGGCAAACATCAAATTGTAAGAAAATCTTCCTTTTATATATACAGGCTCTTAAAAATTGAGACCAAACCTGAGAGAAAATTGCCAAAAGATATGGACCGTTCACAGAAATAAAAAATGCAAATAACCCTTAAGTGGAAGAAAATATATTCAATCTAAGTGTAAGGAAAATTAAAACAATAGATGCATCATTTCTCACCTATATGATTGGCAAAAATCCTAAATTTGATAATGTACTCTATTGGTGAGATTGGAGAATATAAATTATTTCAGATTATGCCTGGCGGGAATATATAACAGTTCAAACTCTAACAAGTATAATTTGGGTATATCAAGTAAAATAAAAGAGATACTTATGTGTTCAACCTTCTAGGATTATAATCGGAAAATGTATATCCACAAAGGAGAGATAATATAGGAACACGTTTGTTTAAAAAAGCATGATTTATAACATTAATAGATAACTGAATCAAATATTGTAATTGGCCTATACACTTCTCTCCACTAATATCATGCAAAATCACTCATATGGCCTGTTGAATGGGTGACAGAACTAATCGAGATCAAAAAAGGCTTGCAAATTCCTGCTTCTAAATCCCAATCCCCAGGCCTGTCTACTCCTATATAAAAAGACCAATAGTAATATTAATGGTTTCTTCTATACACTTCTGGACGATGCAGTTACACTTCTATTCTTAGAAATGTATGAGGGAAGGAAACACTGGTACCTGACCCTTTCCTTTTCTTTCTGCTGGTCCTCTTCCCATTCCTATATTTCACCAACTGGAAAGCTGAATCTTCCTGCCTCTTCTACTGTGTAAGGAATATCCCTTGAATTTTGTTCTTCCTAAGATGATCTCCTGTTGTAGGTGGAATGGCTACAGCTTCTGGGTGGGGATGAGGTGCAGATGGAGATTGGCATATAATATTTTCAAAGTTCTACTTGCACCGCACTCAGTTTTTGAAACATTATAGCAAGGAGCACAGCTATCAACAAGAGGGAACGGAGTACTGCCTGTATCTTGTGTAAGAATGACAATGCCAGAAAGATAGAGAAAACAGACAGGTTAGGACATACTGTTTGCTTTTCCTGTTTATTTCCCACAATGAGTAATCAGTTCTTGATTACTAAGGTAATTTCTATGACTCGTAACTACTATAAAAGTTACGATGGTAATTTTCAACTTAAAATAACTGAGCTGTTATCTAAAAATGTTTTGTTTCCTATAAATGTGGAGTAGGTTAGGACTTGCGGTTTCATCTAAATATTCTTCTCTATTATTTGTGACTTTGAAATGAAGAGGGTATCAGAATTGTAGGTTCACTCAATACTAAGCAGATATACTTTAATGATCATAATTGTTATTATATGAAAAATAACCACACATTACATTTTATTAAAGTGAGGTTGGTACCATGTACTGTTAGAATAGATTGATAGGAAATCATATATTCTTGTACTTTGTGTTGAGATATGCTTTAAAAATTTCAGACAGAACTTAATACTGACAGCCTGGTAAAGATATAAGCTCCTTTCTGACATAAACTATGTGATCAGTGATGTATGCTCAGGTGCCATTCCTGTAGCTATTGGTTAAATGCACCACCTCTTGTGCCTTATTGCAGTAAGGGTGAGGCCTGAATTTCTAAAAGGATTTTATTATACTTACATTATTTCCCCACAAAAACATATGTATTTTTAACTCTACTAATGAGGGTAATCCAGTCACTAAAAGGAAATTAAACTACTGTTCATGGGCTTTTTTATTGAGTCAATTTGTCCTGAAAACAATATTTAAATCTTAGTAGGTGTTTACTTTTCAGTTGAATTTTGACATAGCAAGATATTTAACAAAGGGTTGTTTTGTTTGGTTTGGTTGTGAAAGGACATTATCAATGTGCCTGAGAGTGTATATCATTCATGCAAGTTCTTCATACATAAAAGGTAAGCCTATTTTTAAACAGTACATTTATGACATTTTCAAATACTATCCAAAATATACTTTTCTTCAAATGCAAGACAACAATTCTGATGAAGTATCCCTAAATGGCTGTAAATGTAATCTGAATGAAGTACAGTAAAAAGAATTATTTCCACTATGTTTCTAGCTTTCTTGGATACTTTAATATATTTATTGTATTTCTTTTCCAAATTAACAGTTGGACACTATTTCGGGTTGAAGGGGAATTTCGTTTTGTGATTTTGTATTTATGGTTTCATTTTACTGTGGTCAGAAAACATTTGTAACTCTACTATTTAAAATAAAAAACAGAGTATTCCAGAAGTCTAGAAACATAAGGACAATGGGGCTTAAAAAATAAGTTTATCCTATGTTTCCCAACTTTGAGGACCATCAACACCTGCCTCTGAGATAACTGCAGGAATATATTAAATAATTTAGAACTACTGGGATTATCTGGCTAGATAGCTACCTACCTATATTCAAAATGAACACAACTTTAATCTGTTACTTTTTTCTACTTGACACCACACAAAGTAAACACAAATAAACATGGCCACGCCATGATGGAATTATTTTATATACATTATATCCTCAAGTCTCAGTAGTAGTATGATACTGTTGATATGAATATGCTTTCTTGGAAACAAGAAAATGCTAATACAGTTGACCATGGAACACTGCAGTGGTTAGGGGCACTGACTCTCCACCAAGGCAAAAATCCAGGACTAATTTATAGTCCACGTTCCAGTATACTTGGTTCCTCCGTATCTGCAGTTCTGCATCCTGAGATTCAACCAACTGCAGATCCGATAGTTCTGTAGTATTCACTATGGAAAAAAATTCCCACATAAGTGGACCCACACAGTTCAAAACCCATGTTATTCAAGGGCAAACTGTATTCTAAATTCCTACTTATTAATAATTATAATTTATGTCACAACTTCAAAAACTTTTTAATTGTGCAAAGTATATTAAACTTTTGGATAGAAAGTTTGATTTAATTTATTGTTATTACATGAGATGTTGATTAGTTTGGTTTTTTTTTTAGAAAGATTTAATTTTTTTAGACAAGTTTTAGGTTCACAATAAAACTGAGAGAAAGGTACAGAGGTTTCCCATATATCCTGTCCCCTCACGCATGTACAGCCTCCCCCATTATCAGTTATCTCCCAGCAGAGTGGTACATTCCTCACAACTGATGAACCTACACTGACATGTCATAATTACCCAAAGTTCACAGTTATAACTTACCTCTTGGTGTCGTACATTTTATAGGTTTATATCCATCATATTACCATACAGAGTATTTTCACTGCCCTGAAAATCCTCTGTGCTCTATGTATTCATCCCTCTCTGTTCCCTCTCACCACTGGCAACCACTAATCTTTTCTCAGTCTCCACAGTTTTGCCATTTCCCGAATGTCATATAGTTGGAATGACACAGTATGTAGCCTTTTCAGATTGGCTCCTTTCACTTAGCAATATGCATTTAAGGTTCCTCCATGTCTTTTCATGGTTTGATAACTCCTTTCTTTTTAGCATTGATAGGTTCTTTGGATTTTCAATTAAAAAAAAATTAATGTCAAACTCACTTTAAGTCACTCTATCTATAATGTAAACCATTTTAAAAATTACTATGCCATGAATGAGAAAGTTATACAATATAAAAATAGTATAAATTTAAAACAAAGATATAACACTATAATATAGGACTCAATTTTCAACATGTAGAAAACCAAAGAGCTATCCTTAATTACACTAAACAGATAATTTTCCATAGTTAAATTGGTCTGTGGTAGCCTGTAAAAGTACTAGGGTTTTAGAGTAAAAGTAGCAGATTTTCTAAAAATTTCATTTTATAGTGCACTTAATACTGAGTATACTGGAACTGAGGTAGAAGATTTTGAATCTCAGAATCACAGGGAAGCATAGGGAAGATTTTGAATCTCAAAAGCATATAAACATCACTTTTATAGGCAAATGAGAAAAATCAAGTTAACATAATCCATACGGTTATTAGAATTATTAGCCATCACACAGAAGATAAGAATAAATAATAAATGCTCAGAATAGAATTGGTAACATATAAGAAATTTTACTCTCTTTGACCATTTAACAAAATCCACTAGGGAGCTCTTTAATATATATGACTTCACAGAATACATGCTATGCTCCAGTGCCTGAAGAAACATACCAGTTATTGCAGAGATAAAGTATTTTTTTTTTTTACCAGTTAACAAGGACCTTCAAAACGTAATGTTTCCACATGATTCCACTTCAAACAAGCTGTACTAAAAATTGAAAATGAATGAAAAAAATATTTTGAGTATACATTTTGTGCCAAGCCCCTGATTAACCCCTGTGTGGTACATGTGCAGGATGGACCCAAAGAAGCAAAATAAAAGTTCTGATTTTGAACTGACATTGAAACCATCACTGCACAAAATGGTACAGAATTTGCACTCTGAACTTAGCCAGGTTGACTGCATGCAAAAATATGAGATAAATATTTGCCATATGATTTTAACAGCACCCAGAATCTTTCTTTTAATATTAAAAATAAGTCAAATACAATTCTAAATTACCCAATAAACAAAGAACCAGCATACATAACTCTCAAGGGAACAGATAACTAATAGATGCCAATCTTATGATGATACAGTTGTTGGAATTTTCAGAGAAAGGTTTTAATACAGCTATTATAACTGTGATCTATGAGGTGAAGATAAACACTAAATAAGTGGAGTATATAAAGTATATAAAGATGTACAAATTATAAGAATAATTAAATAAAAATATAATTGGTTATTATAATATCTTAAATTTTAAAAATCACAGGTAGGGCCAAAGAGCAGAATGGTGATGACAAAGGAAAGCTTCAGTGAATATGAAGGTGGATAAACAGAAATTCAACCTGAAGAAGAGAGACAAAAAAATGTGAAAAAGAATGAACAGTGCCTTTGAGAACTGTGGGACAATGTCAACGGTTCTAATATTTATGCCCCTGGTGTCCCAGAACGAAACAAAAAGAGGTAAGTGCAGAAAATATCTGAAGAAATAATGGCCAAAGATTTTCCAAATTTGGTGAAACACAAATTTACAGATTCAAGAAGCATGGTGAATAAATTTTATAAACAGGTACAGGATCTATATCATGAAAAATACAAATACTGATAAAATAAATCAAAGAAGATGCAAATAAATGAAGAGATGTATAATGTTCATGGTTTGGAATAGCTAGCACATTAAAAGTATCAGTTCTTAACAAAATGATCTGTAAATTCGGTGTAAATCCTATTAAAATTCCAACAAGTTTTTTTTAATATATATATTGGCAACCTTATCTTAAAATTTATATGGAAACACGAATTAGAATGGCTAAAACAATATTGAAAAAGAAGCATCAAGTTGGAATCACACCACCCATTTTTAAGACTTAGTTGATATCTACAGCAATCAATATAGCATGGGACTGGGGAGGAATAAACAGTAGATCAACAAAACAGAATGGAGAGCTCAGAAACAGACCCAAACAAATGTGACAAGCTGATTTTGGACCAAGGATTCAAAAGCAGTTCAGTAGAGGAAAAACAGCCATTTTATAAAATTGTACTGGAAAAATTGGACTATATTAACCAAAAATTATCCACTAAACGTCACACCTTGTACAAATTTAATTTAAATAAAATCAGATAAATCTAAATGTAAAATGTAAAGCTATAAAACTTTTAGAAGAAAACATAGGATGAAATTTTTGGGACCAAGAGCTAAGTGACAAGTTCCTAGACATGACACAAAAGTTATTATTCATAAAAGAAAATAGCTGATATATTTGGCTTCATTGATATTAAAACTTTTGTTCTAAGACCCTGTTAAAAGAATGAAAAGACAAGCTACCAACAGGGAGAAAATATTTGCAAATCACATATCCAACAAATAATTCATATCCAAATATACAAATAACTCTCTAAATAAAAACAATCTAAGTTAAAAATGACCAAAAGACTTACATAGGCAATCTAAAAAAGAAGATAAGCAAATGAAAACTACATGAAAAGATGTTCAGCATCACAAATCACTTGGGAAATGCAAGTTTAAAGAGCCACAAGATTCTACTGCATATCTATTAAAATGACTTAAAAATACTTATACTATCAAATACTGGTGAGGATGCAGGGAAACTAGATTTCTCATACATTGGTGGGAATATAAAAATGGTTCAGCCACTACGGAAATGAGCCTGCAGTTGTTTTAAGAAGATACACATTTACCATATGACCGAATGATAATGCTCTCAGGCATTTATACTAGAAAGATGAAAACTTATGTTCACACAAAAAACTGTATGCTAATGTCATAGAAGCTTCACTCTATTTATAATCACCAATAACTTGAAATTACCCAAATGCCTTTGAATGTATGACACATTTAACTGTTCTACATCATACAATGCAATACTCCTCAGCAATAAAAGTAATGAACTACAATATATTCAACAATTTGGCTCAATATTAGGGGAATTATGCTTAGCTGAAAATGGCAATCTCAAAAGTTTACATATTATATGATTCAATTTACATAAAATTCTTGGAATGAAAAAAAGAATAGAGGTGAAGAATAGTTAAGCTGTTGCCAGAAGTTAGGGAAAGAGGATGTATGTGCCTATCAAGGAGCATGAGAGAATTGCTTTGCGGTGACAGAACATTTCTGTATCTTGACTGTAGCGATGGGCATACAAATCCGTATGTGTAAAATATAGCATTATACATAAAAACATGCAAAATATGAGTACATAAAAAAATAGTGAAATCTGAGTAAGTTCTGTAGTCTGATTTATTGTATTGTTCTCATCAGTGTCCTTGCTGATAATGCACTGTAATTATGTTGGGGGAAGATGGGTGATGGGTACATGGGACTCCTCTGGACTGTGGACTGTTTATGAAACTTCTTGCGAGCTTGTAATTCTTTCAAAATTCAAAAGATTTTTTAAAGAGCTTTGCTCAGCAAATATCAAATAATATAAATTAAAACAAAAATAATCCTACCTAGACACATCATAATCAAACTGCCGGTGCTCACAGGTAAAGAAAATAAATTTCAAAAGTGAAAGAAATTTTTTTTTTTACTATTTATGCCAGAGACTGTATTAGGTGTTTTTACCTGGGTTGTATTACTCTCACAATAACCTTTATTTTAGGTATTATGATCTCTGTATCAAGACAAGAGTGCTGACTCAAAGTATTCAAAGTTGCTAAGTAGCAGTAAGGGATTTACGAGGTCTAATGTCCTAAAGTCCATTTTGTCCGTTGAAGTAATTTTGTTTATATACCCAAACATTGTCAATGCAAACTTCCTAATTAATCAAGGACATAATATACATACTGAGTATAATTTTACCCCTTACTGTTTCCATATAAAGTCAGAGGAATATAATATGTTACTCTTTTCTAGACTATCATTTCAACCATTAAAATGGAAGAAATTATCATTTTGAAGCTAATTTATATCAATTAAGATATATTAGGTTACAAACAACAGTAAATGATTCAGGCTAATTGAAGCAAAACAAGAATTTATTGAAGGGTTAGTGTGGATGATGCTTAATAAATCAGAATAACAGGTAAAACAGCCAGGTCTTTCCAAAAAAAAGAGGAACTGAAGCAAGTCTAATAGTAGAGGTTCATAGGCCTTAATTTGAGCTGTGGACAAAGGATAACCCAACACTAACCACCACAAACTCTATCTCTTCTATTTTAATTTTCCAAGTTATCAGTACAGATTGATCCAACATGGATTGATATTTACCACTAGGTCAATCAGGGAATCCAGTTAGTGAAGTAATGACTTCACCTGGCTAGTCTGACTTGCTCACATATTTGTTCAGAAGGTAGAGCCTCTTATCAAGAGAAGAAAGAAACAGTCTTAGGCAGATAAAAGCAAAAGAAGTGAAATCCATCTTTGGCTTCTATGAACTTATGCACACACAGGTACACATACAGTTGTTATACATATATATCCATGGGGAAGGACTGCACACGAATCTAATAGTTTGAAGATAATCAAATATGTATATATACAGGTTTCCCAAAGGCTATAGTGCAGTTTTAAGCTTTAATAATTTCAGAACGGAAAAAGCTACAAACTATAAAGAACATCATTTGAAAGTTGAACTATTTTAATTATCTTTCTCCTATACACTTTTGTGAATTGTCCATAAAACTTTTTAAATTTTAATTCTTTGTTTCTGTCCTTCTGATTGAAGATGTTGGAGGGACAAAGAGAGAAAAAATTAACCTTCAAAGTGTACAAATCACATACAAACAATTAAACATGTAAATTATATTTTTCAAAGGTTGGTATTTTTACACTTATAAAGTTATTGAACTTAAAACCGCTTTATGACACCTATATATACACATACTTGATTGTCTCAGATGATTTTCACAAGTTCCATTATTTCTGATATGACTGTTTAAGAAGTGTTTGTGCACCTCATGTACACAAGCCCAGAGAAGACAAGGGGTGGGTTTTAATTGCCTTTGGTTTTATTCAGTACCTTTCTTCTCTCAATAATAAGAATGTCTGTCCTTCAGCCAAATAACTGTGAAAGTGAATATATAAAAGGGAGATATGGGGAAAACTATATGTTCATTTAAAGAAAAGGATATAGAAAAATATGTACTACTTTGGGATAAATGCATGGGGGTGAGTGCACAGGAGAAGGGGTAATACAATCTTTACTATTTAAATTTTGCAGTGTTCACACTTGTTTGCATCACGTATGTATGTTCATGGATTTGTATGTGGCGGAGGGTGATAAAGTTGGAGTAAAGGACAATATCTGGGCTGGAGAGTTGGACTGTGAGCCAGGTGTCTGAGCCTACAGTAAATGAAAGAGACTTGAGAAGAGAAAAGTAGAATGCAAAGTGGGAAGAGAAATTAGAATTTTGTTTAAACCCTCTGTCACCTTAGCTGTCTCCTCCCCTAAATTCCTGCCAAGTTGTCATCAGTCTTCTGTTCTACTGCTGACAGGTATACGTAGGAAAAACTTGCTTCCTATAATACTAACATCTCTCTATCTATGCTGTCCTCTTGAACACAAAACCATAGTGCAGATATTTTCAGTGGCCCCTGACTCTCTGAGGGTGGGGAGCAGGAGTGGGAAAGTCTTTCCACAGGTCTCCTGAGTGTACAGTATTCCCAGTATCCCTGGGTCTCCTTGCAACTCTATGTGGTTATTTTCCCCCCAGAGTATGGCATAACATTTTACCAGGCAGCTACAGAGGATCAGGTATATACATCTTCAGGCCAGCCCTACCTTGATGCTGTGGGGCTCACAAGAACTGCTGAGTTCTCATCAGACTGTAGGAATGTGCTGGACCTCATCACTGGAAATCTTCAGGCCACTGGGTCTCTGTTGCTGTAAGAAAACCAAAACAGAGAAGGGGATCCACTCAATGAAGAAGGCAGCTTTTCTTACTTTAGTGACAAGCGTTCAGTCACTACCAAGATTTCCTGCATGGTATAGAAAATTCAGGAAAATTGCCAGATTCCATTCTAACTGTGACTTTTGGAGCATGGAAGATGAGTCCTTCATTTGTTCCATTAACTAAAAAGACATACTCTCATTTACTGTAGTATGAACCTGGCTTTACAATGTCCTTGCAGCTCTGTCTATATTTAACTCCTCTGCTGGCCAACTAGAACAAGATGCTTCATGCTGTAACAAAAGGAAAGAATAAGATACGAGAATTGTGAACCTTCATAAAAGGATATAGAGGTCCTTTGGGAAGCAACACATTAAAAGTTTCCAAAAATGGTTCATGGCATAAGGGTAGCCTCCATCCCCTTCCTTTTCCATTTATGCCTGACACTTTTGAGGAGGCGGCCAAAACTACTGGCTCCTAGTATATAAGAAGGGAAATTTTTCCCAGAAAAATAAATGGATTTGACTACTTGTTCTTTCAAGTAGTTACACATCCTCAGCAGTCTCCTTCCAGGTATAAAAATCACAAGATGGAGTCTGAGATCTCACTCACACCCATAGAAAGGGTAGAACCATGACTGGCCTGCATGCCAATCCTTCTTCAAAGACGGAAGGCCTGTCGATGTCCTGCCCTGTGCCTCTTGGAAGGGAGGCAGGCCAGGGAATAATCCTAGAGGGGATGGGACTCTAGTGACCTCTGGTTTACCTAGGAATGGTGGGCACAGCCTTCTCTGCCCTGCTGAACTGCTAGTCAGGTCTTTATTCTTGTCCCCTCAAAGGGCAGGGACAGGAAACATTCTCATTAATTTGCCATCAACCAAGTACTCTGTCTCCTGGACCCTTGGGAGGTATCTCTGGTGGATGCCATGTTTTCTCAGAACTTTGCATTCTAAATATCCTTAACATGCTCCCTTACCCCTGGAGTCCTCACCTCTTCTGCAATCCAGTCCACAGCAGTTTCCACTTCCAACAGAGTCTTGTCTTCTCAATTATAGTGGTGGAGATGATATACTGATTTTCATTTTTCTTTAGTTTTCATGAGGACATCTTGCTCTTCTGCATGGTGTGATCTGTCTTCTTTTCCCTGCTACTCAGGAGAGCAGTGGATAATATTAAAATGGGTTCTCTGCTCCTATTGGTGGTGTGGTAGTAGAGGTGCATAAACTAAAGTGGGTACTATGACTGCTTAGAGAAGATGAAGCCTCCTCAGTGGATGGGCCTCCTTTACTTCCTCTCCTTTAGGGGCTGAAAAACAGTGTTTATTTGCATGAGGATGTCTTCATGCCAAAATCTTCTTCTTTCTGGCATCCAGATGTTATCATCTTGATTTTCTTCTTCTTCCTCCTCTTCTTTTTCCCTTTCCTGTTCCCCTTGCTCTTTAGCCAAGCCAAGGCAAGAGAGAAAGCATGGCAGCTAAAGCTGTCATTGACCCCATGTTCCACATGCTCCTGAAGGACCTCTAAGCTGGAAAAGACCCAACAGCAGCCCATGCACTTGAAGCCACTATCCAGGGCCACTAGCCATTCAGATGTCTTGGGCTTTGAACATTCCTCCAGAGCTGGAGGTTCTGTTGGACTTTCAGCCTTCTCCATTTCATCTTGGGCTTTGCTCTCTAAGCTGGACTCGCTGTCAGTTATGAGCTCCTTTGCAGACACATGAGAGAGGGTGAACTGTGTATGGATCTATTCAGGATAGGTCATTTCTTCTATTCTTATCTTCTTTGAGGGAGGCTGCAGTACTTCCTCTGTATTCCATAAGATAGCCACACCCCTTTTCATTTGGACTGGCATGTAGTAAATGTTCATGACCCTTTTCTCTTTCATATGTACTGATGACATAAAGGACTTATTACTATTAACCAAATGAAATGGAAAAGAGACTTGTGGAAAAGGGGAGGAAGTCTCCCATTGCTTCAAATGCTTGGGTGGAGGCATCACAGGGGATTCAAGACAAGAATCATCTTGACATAACTGATGAATTCCTAGGAAAGAAAATTTCAAGCATAAGAAAATTAGGATAAGTATGTGAAGTCTATACGAGTTAAGATGACCATGAAAACATTTCTGTATGGGCATGTGGAGTAGAAGTACATATATATGTGATATTTCACAATTCTGTGTGTGGCATGTTTTATTTGGAGAATATACATGGTATAAATATCTAGTAATGAGGGTATGGTGTATGTATATTCTGGAACATACATTGTGTTTTTAATGTTGGTGAAAAGGGATGGAGAATGGGTGTGTGCATGTGCATTATGTGGTGTTTCTGTATATGTAAACAAGTACAAGAGTGGTACATGTTCTTACTGTGAAACAGTAGGAATTAGAGTGTTAGAAGAAGTGTATGTGAGCTCTCAGAATGTGCCTCTCTATGAAGGACTGAAGGTTTTGTGGGTGAAGTGGTATCTAGATTAGAAAGACTGTAAATGGGAGTGCATTCCCTTCAGGGCATATGAATTTTCCTGAGTTTGACCTAGCATAGGGAGTTAAAACAGGTTATATGTGTGAGGGGATGTGAATTATTTATGGGATTAGTGTGTAAACAGGTGATTCTGAGAATGACTGAGTGAAGGAATGAAGGCATAAAGGTGTAGCTATGTAATGCTACTAGCAAATGGGAAAGACAGATGGGGAGTGAAGGTCTGTGTATTTGAGAGAAAAAGTGAAAGGAAGGGAAATAGGGCCATATTTGGTATGAAGGACTCACTGTGTGTGTGTGTGAGGATATGAGTGTGCTGATCTGAAGGGGAAGGTTCTGATTAAATTCCCATGTGCATATCAGCGCTGCCCACTGCCTCACTCACAACTGTCCCAGGGTTCATATGTTGAAAGTGCTGAGAGTCTTTGTCCTGTCCTTGAAGGCATACTCCCTATTTGTCCCTTGGCAAAGGTTTCAGTACTAGCCCCTCTGCCCTGAATTCCTTTCTTATTTTTGAAGGGTAAGTGAAATAAATAGGGATTAGGCTAAGTAGTTCAGCTGTACCTCCTTTCCAAGCTGAGATCCCACCTTTGTATCTTCCTTACCATCGTCACCAGCAAAAATAAGGTTGGTTGCCTGCAGAGGAGATGCAGGAGAAATATCCTGAGGCAGAGGCATTTTCTCCTGCTGTCTGACTTCAGGCTGGGACCACCACATATGACTCAGGCTGAGGCGTCTCCTCTTGAGTCTTCCAGAATTCTAGGGAATTGAATTAAAAAAATTCGAGATATGGCATTTTCTGGGGTCTGTGTCCATTCAAAAAAGACACAGAATGGATATTATATGTCAAACATTGTTACCACACATGAGATTTGCACTCATAGAAATTGAGGTGGGGCTTCCATGGTGCTGCAGTGGTTGAAAATCTGCCTGTTAATGCAGGGGACACGGGTTCGAGCCCTGGTCTGGAAGGATCCCACATGCCGCAGAGCAACTAGGCCCGTGAGCCACTACTACTGAGCCTGCACGTCTGGAGCCTGTGCTCCGCAACAAGAGACGCCCGCACACCGCGATGAAGAGTGGCCCCCACTTGCCACAACTAGAGAAAGCTCTCGCACAGAAACGAAGACCCAACACAGCAAAAATAAATAAATTAATAAACTCCTACCCCCAACATCTTCAAAAAAAAAATGAGGTGACTTTCCCATGTGAACCTCCATTTACTCCAAAATGCAAATAAACAATTATTTTAAAAGTGTGTGTTGTGGATGTCACTGATGTTGGCTATCTTGTATGTGGTATTTCTAGAGATGTATACAGAATATCAAAAACTTAGAACTATGCCTGAAATACAGTATGTAGTCACTAAAGTTTGGATATTATTATCTCAATTTTCCTCATCAGAAATTGTTCCATTAGGGGATATGGGGTACAAGTTTTATAAAGAATTCTGCATGTATATCTATCTACATATCTATATTGATATCTATATTGATATACATAACATAGAGATATAGATGTATATATATATATATATATATACACACACACATACATATATATGTATATAGAGAGAGAAAGAGAAAGAGAGATAAATGTATAGATATAGATACAGATATTGCAAACTAAAGAATGTCTCTCACCATGAAGTTCTACAATGATTAGGTCCTTAGCCACTGCAGTCACTGACCTTTAACATACCCTGAAATGAATTCAGGGTGGAGATCAGGCTTTAGACACACTGTGCCTTGGGGAAAAATGGCAGAACAAGCCTTCAGATAGTTATTTTCATGATACAATTTTATGAACCCAGTTTCTTGCATCTTCTCGTACCTAGAAAAGTACTAAAATCATTAACAGAGACATGTGCTCCTCATGATGAGTAGCAACCTTCTTGTGACTAGCAGCAACCTTCTACCAAGACGTGTGCTTGACTGCATGTACCCTCTTCACCAAAATCACATATATACTGACCTTCCCCCCACCTCTTTGGAGCAGTCCCTCAGAGTTGTCTGTATTCTGGGCTATAGTTCTCAGTAAGCCCCCAATGAAACAACTCACAGCTCTCACGTTGTGCATTTTTTTCAGTCAACAATATTATTTTTTCAGAGTTCCCTAGGAACTGGCCATGGTGCTGGAGATGTTTAAATGAAGACTTCACAGACTTGTCCTAGACTCCTGGAAGTGTATTTCTACGTTTCTCTTTGGTTTGTAATCTTTCCATTCATATCCTTTAAGAGTTTCTTCCAAAGGGAACAGGGAAAATAACATGGTACATTTTTTCCCATTGATCAGAAACAGACCCTAAGCAGTCCTTGAAAGATGGAGTCATTTGTGGCCATGGTTGAGCAAAGGAGCTCAGTTCCAATTCTAGACCATCATGCTGACCCATCTCCCTGACTGATTCCTTCTCAGTATCTCCTCTTTCCTACACCCATATCATTATGAATGAGCTTGTCTACAGAAGAGGCACAGGAGATGTGTTCTCAGTCTGAATCCTCTGCTGTCTGGCTGTAGCCATGGACCAAAGGGACCACGGACCAATAGTAAAATGATAATATTTCCCTTCAACAAATAATGAAGAAATACCATGTAAAATAACACACATGGCACTTGTCCTCACGAAATTTACGGTCTGGTTTCTGTCCAAAGTTCTAAAATCCAGGTATACAAATATATTTGTTGGAAAAATGTGTCTGATTACCTATGAGTGGCCTATGTTGTTTCCTGTAGTGTTTCAGAGGCTCCATTTCTTGCCTGGTACATAGTCAGGAACATGTATTATTTGTTATTCCTACTCTATTTACCAGAAGAATAAATTCGGTGTATGTTCATAGGTAAAGTATAACAGTTTGTCAGCTGTGTATTAACAAATAAAAGTCCTGCTACTTCCTGATAGAGTTAGAATTTACAGAAAAAAACAGAATCCACTGACTTCTATTTCTTGTCCCCAGCTCCCTCTTCCAGATATCTGCTCTGTGGAATCTCACAGGAAGGCCTCTGTTGCCAGAGTTTTGGGGGGCCTGCTGGGTTCTGAGCTTGAGTAGGAGACTGCAGTAGGATCTCTATGGTTGACTCCAGACTTACACCTCCCAACAATGGCTACAGCTCCCCTCTCAGGAAGTAACTTACTGTTAAATGGCATAGCCATCACTTGGCTTAGTCAGTGGTGTCACCTTTCTCAGTGTCTCCTGTCCCAAAGGACTCCAAGTCAGTTTTTCATCTATACTCACCATACTCATAGCCTATATTGAAACCTCCCCAATTTACAGATAAATTCTAGGTTGTTGGAGTTTTCCTAAATAATTTGTGTATTTCTTGAATCACCTCTACTTCTCCCACTGATTTAAATATATCAAAAATATCCTAGTTACTTTTCTTACTTCCTCTTAATCTAAGTTTCCAATCGAAAGGACTATGCCTTTAAATTCACAAGCTTCAGCAAATAGGTAAATTCTTTATCCTGATAAAATAACTCAAACACATTAAATCCCTTCCCCTGTTTAAATGCTTTAATTAAGCCTGTAACAGAATTTTTACTTCTCAAAACACATCTACTTTGTCTTTTTGGTTACTGGAGAATTTCTGGTGGGTCATGTTAGCGTGGGAATGAGGAAATTTAGTGTGTGCCATACACTTTTTAGAGTTGATATATATTCATGTTCAGTGAGTATAGTTTGATGTATTTTATGTAGTGAATGTAGGGATGAGATGGTCATTGTTTGTGAAAATAGTGTGAGCATGATACGTTGGGTGACACTGCAACATAATTTTATATATGTACTGTATAGGCAGTATGTCTTTCATGTATTATGAGTGATGTTTGTGCCATGAACTATTAAAATTCAAGTAGTTATATAATATCTATTTGATTTATATGAGAGATAGTGTAGATCTGAGCAATTCTGTGAGTCCTGCTGAGACTGTTAAAGTGTTACAGACTGACTGTGAAGGATAGATGTGAGGGAATCATGTGAATGCCTAGGTTGTGGAATTATGTGAAGGGACTAAGGAATTGGGAACAGAGAGGAATTTTAGAAGGCATCATATGATCCTTTCTGTGTTTTTTTGTTAACATTTTATTTTTTATAGTTTTTATCTAAAGAAATGTGTTCATTTCACCCTTTTTTTTTGCATGATAGCGACTGTATCTTATCTTAAGCACACAATTTTATATTGTTGACATTAGATGTCTATTTCTACATTCTCAATTGCTACTGAGAAGCTTACAGTCTGACAAATCATCATTCTTTTGTAAGTATCCTCTCCAGTTGTATTAAGATCTTTGTTATTGGTATTCTGAACTTTTGGTATAGTGTACTGAGGTGTGGATTTTTTTTTTTTATTCTGTAATGAGCTTCCTAATAATGTTTCCTGATTCCAAGGATTTAGGTCTTTTATCAGTTATCAAAAATGCTCAGTCATTATCCCTTTGATTATCTGTCTTATTTTCTTTGTTTTACTCTTCAGAAACCTCAATCTGACATACATCATAGTTTCACCTTTTATTCTCATTTATCTTAATCCCCCCTTTATATCTCTATCTATTATCTCTCTGATGTATGTTGTAGGTAATTCTTCAGCTCTATATTCTAGTTCATCAATTTCCAACTATGTCTAATTTGCTCTTTAGTCCATCCACATTTTTTATAAGTTCTAGAACAATATTTTTTATTTCTAAAACTACTATTTGATTATTTTAAAAATCTGTTTATTTCCTTGATAGTGTTTTGTGTTTTTACAGCTTTAATAATTTTCAACATTCTTAGTTACTCTACCTAAAACACTGTTCAATTAAATTATCTTCATGGTTAAAACTTGCTGTTCTTAGTGTTTGCAGAATCTACCTTAGAGTTATGTTTTATAGTTTTAGACTGTGAGCTCATTTTCAGCAAGTCATTATCTGTAGGACCCTTCATTGTGGTGGACTGACAATCCAGAATTCTTTTACATTTTCTGCTGTCAGGTATTACTGGAGTACTACTAGCTACAATTTAATTTCATATTAATTCTTCACTTTTAGATTTAACTGATTATATAACAACTGTGGGTGCATGGGGAAGATTGTAAGGAAATGAATGATGAGGACAAGTAGTGCAGATGGGTCTGTATAGGGATGAATGTGAGAATACTGGCTATAAAAATACATGGATGTGAGGTGGTCTTGAACTGGATGACCCCATCTCAAGTCCAGATCTTGAGGATATGACCACTTTTTGCCTGTTTTAAACTGTTAGTGCTTTCACACCTTCCTCATAATGTAACATGCCCTTGAACGGCTCAAACTGACATACTCTTCCATGTTTCTCTGATAAAATTTTCATCTTCTTAGTCCTTCTCCCACCATTTCCACAAATAAAACACTTTACTCATCTTTTTGGGTTTGCTCCAGTCCTTCTAAATGTTTTTCTGTTGGAAATGATTGCTTCCACTACTGATCATATTAAAGAAGATGGAGAAGCATTTTGAGTTTCTTTCTGTACCAGGCAGCCTTGAGTGGACTGATGAGAAGAATCACTCAGCTCATCTCTGCTCTGCCTAGACCCCAATAGTCTCTCTTTACCACCCAAGCAGCAGTGAGCTTGTCTTCAGAAGAGATGCAGGAGAAGCAGTAAAATGGCTCAGATTAGGTCTGGATGTAAGAGAAAGACTTGTTCTAAAGATTCCTTACTGGGTTAGTTTCCTATTGGTGCTATAGCAAACTACCACAACTTAGTAGTTTAAAATACAGATTTATTATCTTAAAGTTCTGGAGGTCAGAAGTCCAATATGGGTTTTACAGCTTAAAATCAAGGTGTTAGCAGGATTGGTTTTACCTGGAGGCTTGAGGGGAAAATCTGTTCCCCTGCCATTTTCCATGTTCTAGAGGCTACTTGCATTCCTTGGCTATGGTTTCCCTCCTTCATCTTCAAAACATACCACTCCACCATCTGCATCCACTGTCACATATCCACTCTATTACTCACCTACTTCCCTCTCATCAGGACTCTTGTGATTATATTGACCCCAACAGGTAATCCAGGATAATCTTCTCATTTCAAAATCCTTAACCCCATTTGCAAAGGCTCTTTTGACATTTTGACACTTAAGGTAACATATTCACAGTTCCAGGAATTAGGAGGTTGACATTTTTTCCAAAGCAGGTGAGGAAGAGTGAATATTTCAGCTACCAAATGGAGAAAAAAACAGTGTCAGAGTAAATTCACCTGTAGCAAAATATAATAAGGTGCAAACAGAAAACTCAAATTAAACAAGAACAATAGGGAAAAAAGTGCACAGCAACTATGTAAACATATTGATGAAAACAAAGCAGAATGAAACAAAGAAACTTTGTTTGAAAGTAAATATAGTACAAGGAACAGAAGAACAATTACATGAGAATTTTTCATGCTACAGAATTTAAGCAACTAAATTCAGTAAAATAAGAACACTAAGACAAGATGACTAGTCAATGAAAAGAAATAAAAATGGAGAATTAAGAGGAGAAGAAAAGAAAAAAGGTCTAGGGGGCTTCCCTGGTGGTGCAGTGGTTAAGAATCTACCTGTCAGTGCAGGGGACATGGGTTTGAGCCCTGGTCTGGGAAGATCCCACATGCCATGGAGCGACTAAGTTCATGAGCCACAACTACTGAAGCCTGCATACCTAACGTCTGTGCTCTGCAACAAGAGAAGCCACCGCAATGAGAAGCCCATGCACTGCAATGAAGAGTAGCCCCCACTTGCTGCAACTAGAGAAAGCCGCACGCAGCAACAAAGACCCAATGCAGCCAAAAATAAGTAAATAAATAAATTTATTTTTTTTAAAAGAGTGCAGCAATATGTCTGTCTCCTGCTGTTAATGCTCTGTACTCTATAATTTAAAAAAAAAAAAGCTCTTAACAAGGTCAAAACAGAAAAAAATAAATGAATTAGAACCAGGAAAAAAAAAAAAAACAGAATAAAGCTTCAACTGAAAAACTGGCATAGTGATTTAAGTATAAAGAGAAGAGATAAATACATAATTAATTAGAAGACAACAGATTAAAAAAAAAAGAAAGACCAAATGATGTAACATAACAGTAAAGAGATTAACAAATGAACCAGACAATTATTCAAGATAGGATACAGTAAAATATCCCTAGGATAAAGGAAGAACTGAAACCACAAATAAAAAGGGAATACATTTTTTTTTAGGAAAAATAAATAATAGACAACTTACAGGAATGCATAACCCCAAGTTACATTTTTTTCATCTTAAAGAATAAAACAAATAAAATTCTTCAGGTATTTTAAGAGAAGAAGCAAGTCAATTTCAAGTGGTAAATATTAAGCTGGCTTTATTCTTCCAAAAAGCAACATCTATTGCTTGAAAATAGTGGAGTAGTATCTACAGATACTGAAATAAAGAAGGTGTGATACTGCCACATGATATGCAGCCAAGTTGTTTTCAAGTGTAAAAGCTACTGGCAGACACTGTAAAATGTGTCAAAAATTTTTCAGAGAATATGTGCTATAAGAGTTATTCTTGAAAAAGTCTCAATTCTGTAATACAGCCAATTCAAAAATGAATGAAAATGCTATGAAAACATCAAAATGCAATACTCCATGCCAAAATACAGTAGAATATTGGCAGCAAACATATAATGGTAGAGGTGGGAGTGGGATGGGAATTGACTAACACAATTATATTATACTACGTTCTATAAATCAAGTTTGGATTTTTAGGGCCTTCAAGCACTGGTCAAATTTTACTGCTCCAGACTTTCTGTCATCCTGTGCTGTCTTAACCACATGCTCTAGCACTATCTAAATTTTGATAGTACCTCTGCATGATGTTTCTCATCTCTATGCTTTTGCTCAATCTGTTCTTCCTGTCTTGAAAACTCATACAACATCTGGGGCTTGATTGTTACTATAGTTAGTACAGTGTATGGTTGATTGGCCAATTTGAAAGTTTTCTAGGTAAGGAATTTCAATGTACATCACTGTACACCCAGTTTAGCATGGTAGTGAGTGCTCAGTATCCTCTTTCAAGTAAAAAAAACATGCATGGATAACTACAAAATTTTAAGAGCAAACAGAATTCTCAATAATACAACATCTGTGAGCCTTGCTTGAAAATGCATGCAAAAAAAATTAAATTGACAATAAAACCCGGCCAAACAAGAGATGATTAAAAAAAAAAAATCTTTCTTATCCTAGGAATACAGTAAATGACTGGGGAAAGAGCACTGAATCCATTTAAATACAAAAATAAAACAAAACAAGTACACAGATTACAATTACAGAAGAGAATGCAGATTTTTAACACTTTTACAAAGTGGAAATAGCTACAAAAACTAGGAGGTATGGAGAGATGAGGTGGGTAAAATTTTATCTTTAATGGTAGGATTTGATTGATACTAACTATAAATAAAACTTAAAATTATAACCATCTCAGTATTTCTTAATCTTTATTCTTAATTATAAGGGGCATTTTAAATATGAATAATATATATTTTAAGTATAATGTATTTATGAAACATTTAAAGTTCAACAACAGTGTTAGCTTCATTCCTATTTCATTTTTTTCTGATAAATTCAAGAGTAATTACATTTAAAGTTTTAGTTAAATAATCACAGTATGATTCAATTTTTCCAAAATACCTTTTGTTCCTCTTTTGATCCATTCATTTATTTATACATCCAACCATCCATTTATCCTTCTATTTATATACAGGCATAATTACAGATATTCAACTAGGATGATATTCAACTAGTGTTGAAAGTGATTACATTTGAGTAATTTGTGGTAATTTTTAAGCTTGTAATTTTTAAGAACTTTGAATTTCCATTTTAATTTGTATTACTTGTACAAAAACACTAAATTTATGCTAAAAGTTAAAGAAAATAATGTGAATCTAGGGAAAATATCTTGAAAACTTTGGATAAATAGTTTAGCATTCCTTTCTCTAAGTACCTTCTATTTTTAAAGTACTTTTGCTTAAAAATTAGTTGTCACATCTCTGAAAGTTGCTGGTTTTTAAAGAAATATAATAGTTTTGATAAACACTTTTATGTGATTGTCCTGTTATAAAATACAAGGTAGAATTTATGTGATAACCAATTAGACTATAATTATGTATAATAACAGTCAACCAAAAACACAACCAGAATGTGTTTCTGTACTTTTCTGTTCTGAAAGTACAGAAACATAATCAACAACATTACTGATCTATTTAATCTGGTACACTGCCCAATGATAATGAAATGCATATGAATATAATTATATAACTTATGACTGCCGGATGTGGTACCCTGTCCTGAAGACTTTCTCAGAGGTCAAGGTGTTTATTTTCATTAACATATGCCCTCTAACATTTAATAGTAACTCAGGCCATGACATAAATTCTGCTATATGGACAGCTACAATTATATATTGAGTTGATCTGAGTCAATGATACATTGTATCCTATTAAAATTTTAATAGGAAAAGAAGTCCTCAAGAAATAAGATATAAACCAAAATGTACACCCTGTAAGGGCTGGATCTATGATCTACCTTGTTAACTGGTATATCTCTAATATTAGCAAGTAGTAGACATTTGAGATTTATTGCACAAAGATATGTGTAAATCCATAAATGAATAAAGATGAATGAATTCAGATGGTCAAAAGTGCATTCAGCTCTTCTCTGGCTTTAATTAGTTAAGTTACATTAGGTGAACAAAACAATGTATCTCATAACATCAACTCTAACAATAGCTTTAAAAAACTCACTTAGATACATCTTTCTTCTCACAAAAGAGTGGCTACTAGTCATAATCTATAAAGAGAAAATGTTAAGAAAGCCACAGACAATTAAGGAATCTTCTTGGTCATATGACTAGTGAGTGTGGAATTTCTATACTAAGTTAATACGAAATAAAATGAAATTGGTCTTTTCTTGACCTAAGAGAAGTTGTATTCTGTATTGAATGCTGCTCTTAATAACACAATTTTACTTAGAGCCACTAATTATCAGGTTAATATATCAGTGGAAATTGGCTTAATAAATCATCTATGAGATATTTAATAACTCTTAACTTTTTATCACTCCCAAACAGCAGATTTTGTAGAGGTCAAAAACATTCACCAGAATAACATTGGCTTTATGCCAGCTCTCAAGAGGAAGTTTAAATAACAAATTTCACACTCTATTGTAATATCCAATCTTTATCACATCTCCCTATTGAAGCAAAGTTGTCCAGAGAGAAGTGTGAGGCTGAGTAAAAGGAAGAAAAACAGAAATTGTAAAGAAGGTTATGAGTTTCTTCACTGAAGACTAAATTTTTTTCTAGTTGACTTTTGCCTCTGACAACTGGTGGAAGGTAGAATAGGGGCAGAGGACTGGGTCACCAAGGAACATATGAGAAAGGCCTAGTATCCCAAAGCCTTCTTCCAATCTTCTGCTTAGAATTCTGCCATAATTCTGTACTGAATGGGTAGCTTGAAATGACAGAGACAAGTGAGGTTAGTTCCTGTAATAACATGACTTGAGTCAGTTTTATGAATGTAAAATAGAGTAGTTAAAGAGCATGGGCTTGGGAGAAAACTCTTAGTTTAAATCCCAAATTTGTCACTTAGTACCTATTGGAGATTGGACAAGAACATTGAACTTTCAATGCCCCAGTTTTTTCATCATAGAATGATGGCAATCTATAGAGTTAAAGATTACATGCCAAAAGTCTTAATACACTTCCTGGATGATTGTTAGCATTTAACAGCTATGTATAAAAAAGCGACTCTATGCCAAGTATTTTCACGTAAGATGGTATAAGAAAATACAAATCTAAGTTAAATCAAAATATCAAAGATTAGCACTGAAAATTTGGTAAAACCAAACTGAGGACATTTAAAATAGCTAATTTACTTTCAGCACTTACTCTGTTTAAATATTTTTACATTCTGCTTAATTTTAATGATGAAAGACATTTCAGTCAATTTCCTTTCTTTGTTCTCCTATTTTAGTCCAAAATGGCAATTCTCGTTTGCCTTTGACAATCTTACGAAAGAATTGCTTATCTAAAATTCTCTTGAAAATTGGCATTATGCTGCTTTGATGAATATGTTTCTGTTTTCTTTATTTAAATGCACTTTAAAATGGGTGCTCTGACAAATTAGATGCAAATTAGATGTTTTTTTCTGTTATCTGGCAATGGTTGTCTTTTACTACCTGTGGTACTAAAAATATCTCTTCCTGTGGTGACAAAAGGATATTTAACATTTAATTGTCTCAAATCACCTGTAGTTAAGTTTCTTTATGAGAGTTTGCATAACAGGAAAAAGTAATGTTCAACAAGTTTTTAATAAACTAAATCACCACAGGAGTAGTTACTAACCAACAAATAGTTTGCAAACATACATCTTTTAAAAGAGGTATCAATGCTAAATGCCTGGTGTTAATATTAAAGATTTCTTAGGAACCTATTTTATTTTTATTATATTTTAAACTGTGATAAAAAATAATTTTATTTGTATAATTTTTATCTGTATACCCATAATAATAGTTACTACCTTAGCTTTTAAGTTAAATTAGGTCCCATTTGTTTATTTTTGCTTTTGTTTCTTTTGCCTTAGGAGACAGATCCAGAAACAGATGGCTATGATTTATGTTAAAGAGGTTTCTGCCTATATTCTCTATTGGGAGTTTTGTAGTTTCTGGTCTTATATTTAGAACTTTAATCCATTTTTAGTTTATTTTTGTATATAGTATGAAAAAATGTTCTAAATCTTTTTTTACATGTAGCTGTCCAGTTTTCCCAGCACCATTTATTGAAAAGACTGTCTTTTCTTCATTGTGGATTCTTGCCTATTTTGTTGTAGGTTAATTGACTATAAGTACATGGTTTTATTTCTGCATTCTCCATTCTGTTCCATTGATACATGTGTCTCTTTTTGTACCAATACCATACTATTTTGATTACTGTAGCTTTGTAGTATAGTCTGAAGTTGGGGAACATATTTCCTCCAGCTCTGTTCTTCTGTTCTTCAAGATTGTCTGGCTCTTTGGGGTATATTTTTCTTTCTATACAACTTTTAAAATTATTTGTTCTAGTTCTCTGAAAAAATGCCATTGGTATTTTGATAAGGATTGCACTGAATTTCTAGATGCCTTGGGTAGTATTGTCATTTTAACAATATTAATGCTTCCAATTCATAAGCACAATATATATTTTCATATGTTTGCATTATCTTCAATTTATTTCATCAGTGTCTTATAATTTTCTAAGTACAGGTCTTTTACCTCTTTAGTTAGATTTATTCTTAGGTATTTTATTACTTTTGATGTGATTGTGAATGAGATTGTATTCTTAATTTCTCTTTCTGATATTTTTTTGTTAGTATACATGACAGATTTCTGTATATATATATATATATATATATATATATATTTTTTTTGCGGTATGCGGGCCTCTCACTGTTGTGGCCTCTCCCATTGCGGAGCACAGGCTGCGGACGTGCAGGCTCAGTGGCCATGGCTCACAGGCCCAGCTGCTCCGCGGCATGTGGGATCTTCCCGGACCAGGGCACGAACCCGTGTCTCCTGCATCGGCAGGCAGATTCTCAACCACTGCGCCACCAGGGAAGCCCCAAATTTCTGTATATTTTGTATCCTGCCATTTTACTGAATTCATGATGAGTTCCTGTAGTCTTTTGGTGGTGTCCCAAGGATTTTTTATATATAGTATCACGCCACCTGTGAACAGTGACACTTTTATTTTTCCTTCCAAATTTGGATTTCCTTTATTTCTTTTTCTTGCCTGATTGCTGTAACTAGGACTTCCAACACTTTGTTGAAGAAAAGTGGCAAGAGTGGGCATCCTTGTCTTGCTCCTGATCTTAGAGGAAATGCTTTCAGCTTTTCACTGCTGAGTATGGTGTTAGCTGTGGACTTACTGTAATGGCCTATATGATGTTGAGGTATATTCTCTCTATACTGACTTTATTGCTGTTTTTATCATAAATGGATATTGAATTTTGTCAAAAGCATTTTCTGTATTTATTGAGATGATCATAGTTTTATTCTTCAATTTGTTAATGTTGTGTATCATATTGATTGATTTGTGGATACGGAACTATCCTTGTATTACTGGTATGAATCCCACTTGATCATGGTGTATGATACTTTTAATGTATAATTTGAATTCAGCTTGCTTATATTTTGTTGAATTTTTTTACATCTATGTTCTTCAGTGATATTGGCCTATAATTTCCTTTATTTCTGATATTGTTGTTTGGTTTTGGTATCAGGGTAATGCTGGCCTAGTAGAAGGAGTTATGAAGTATTTCTTCCTCTGCACTTTTTGGAACAGGTTGAGAAGTATAGGTATTACATCTTTGCTAAATGTTTGGTAGAATTCACCTGTGAAGCCACCTGGTCCTGGACTTTTGATAGCTGAGATTTTTTAAAATCACGAATTCAATGTATTACTGGTAATTAATTGTTCTGTTCATATTCCTGATTCAATCTTGGGATATTGTACATTGCTTTGAATTTGTCCATTTCTTCTAGATTGTCCATTTTATTGGCATATAATTGTTCTTAGTCATTTCTTATTATCCTTTGTACTTCTGTAGTGTCAGTTGTAACTTCTCCTTTTTCATTTCTTATTTTATTGATTTGCACCCTCTCTCTTTTTCTTTGATGAGTCTAAAAGTTTAACAATTTTGTTTATTTTTTTTAAAGAACCAGTACTTAGTTTCATTGCTCTTTTCTATTGTATTTTTAGTCTCTATCTCATGTATTTCTGTTCTGAACTATATGATTTCTTTCCTCCTACTAACTTTTGTTGGGTTTATTTGTTTTGCTTTCTTTTTCCAGTTCCTTTAGATATAAGGTCAGGTTATTTATTTGAAATTCTTCTTGATTTCTGATGTAGGCTTGTATCACTATAAACTTCCATTTTAGAACTGTTTTTGCTGCTTCCCAAAGATTTTGGATCACTGTGTCTTCATTTTCATTTATATCCAAGTATTTTTAATTTCTTTTTTGATTTTTTCAGTGACCCATTGTTTGTTTAGTAGCATATTGTTTAGCCTCCACATGTTTGTGTTTTTTGCAGTTTTCTTCTTGTCATTGTTTTCTAGTGTCATAGCACTGTGGTCAGAAAAGATGCTTGTTATGATTTCAACCTTCTCAAGTAGACTGTGAATGATTTTGTAGTATGGAATGTGATCTATCCTGGAAAATGTTCCATGTACACTTGAAAATAATATGTATTTTGCTGCTTTTGGATGGAATGTTCTATACACCCCTATTAAATCTATTTGATCTAATATATCACTTAAAACCAGTGCTTCCTTGTTGGCTTTCTGTCTGGATAATCTGCCCATAGATGTACATGCAGTGTTAAATCCCCTATGATTATGATATTCCTGCCTAATTTTGCTTTATGTTTGTTAACATTTGCTTTATGTATTTAGCTGCTCTTATGTTGGGAGCATATATATTTACAATTGTTATATCTTCTTCTTGGAATAATCCCTTAATCATGATGTTATGTTCTTCTTTGTCCCTTTATACAGTCTTTGTTTTAAAGTCTATTTTGTCTGATATAAGTATTGCTACCCTGACTCTCTTTTTGTTTCCATTTGCATGAAAATCTTTTTTTCATCCCCTCATTTTCAGTCAGTTTTTGTCTTTAGATCTGAAGTTAGTCTCTTGTAGCTAACATATATATGGGTCTTGTTTCTGTGTCCATTCAGTCACTATATGCCTTTTTATTGGAGCATTTAGTCCATTTACATTTAAAGTAATCATTTATAGGTACGTACTTATTGACATTCTGTTAATTGTTTTGGAGTAGTTTTTTGGCTTTCTCTTGTTACTTTCTCCTTTTGCATTTTTTTCATGCTATTTGATGATTATCTTAATATTATATTTTGATTTCTTTTTCCTTTTTGTGCATCTTTTATAGATTTTTAGTTTGTTGCTACCATGAAAGAAATAGAATTGTACAGTGCTATATGTGAATTATATTTCAATAAAAATGGAAGAAAAATAAAACTTAAAAAAAAATCTTTATAATTAAAATTTTTGTGAGAGAAAAATAAAACCCATATTATCATGAGTCATGAATTTTTTCTATAGGAAAAATAATAAATCATGGCATCTTAGAAACACAATGATTAGACATATTAGATTATTAGATGAACAATATCTAGCAAAGGACTCACCAAGTAGAAGACTCAATAAATGTTTCTTTCCTTCTACCCTTTCTCTCCAATGTATACACTATATAAATAGGAAGAAGAATAAAACTCAGAGAAGAAAATAAGAATATAAATTTGAGGAGGCATATGAATAAAAATGGGGAATATAGAACATCAATAGACAGTCTGGCTAGAGCTCTGTGCTTAACTGTGAAAAATCACAAGATTTCTCATATGGTGAGATATTACTGAAGAAGCCATGGGTTATGTGGTAATCTATGTCACATAACAAGGAGAATTTTATCTGAACTGTATATTATATCTACTTAATTCTCACAATTTTAATCTTTTAAGTCTGAAATATTCTGGCTAAAATATAACCAATACTATATATTACTGTAACAAGTTTTTTCTTTGAAACTAAAATTGCCTTACAGACATAAACCCTCTATCCCATCATTCTCTTAATATACTGTCAGGGAAGAAATCTATGAAAAAAGAAAGGGCTGAGACTAGAGTGAGAGAGGTCACAAAATTCAAGGAGGTACATATTTTTAGGGTCTTGCAAGTCTAAGACTCCTTGACTTGTGTGTCTGAGTTATTTCACCCTAGTCCTTGCCATGGGAGAGGTTTGTAGATAAAAGCTTATTCCATATAAGGTGAAACCAAAAGAGTAATAAAAAAATTAAAACATAAAATCATCCACTTTGATTCAGTGTATTTACATTAATATGCCACCTGCCAAATACCTGAACTCTCTTTCAATTATAAATTAAGAAGTTTTCTAGGAGATAAGACTGACCTGAGATTTTGGTCCCTGACATTTTAACCAATCTAGCATAATGACTTAAATTGATTAAAACTAAGTAAGGAAGATATAAGTGGACATACAAACTTTTTAATGCCATTAAACTAGGTGTGAGAAAAACAATGCAAACACTACCTGGAAGCTCCTGAATACTGGCAGTGGACTGTATTTTTCCCAGGATCACATGTTTTCACCTATGTGAGTCTCTGTGCCTGTGCCTAAATATGGATGAAAGTTCATTTTCTAATAGCAAAGCCTAGGAATAAAATAAACCAGGGCACTAATGGCAAATTTGTCTGGGTGTAAGCTTTAGCAAAATCTCTTATATTCTGTGAACATCAGTTTCTCCATCTCTAATTAAATGGTTGAGCAAGTAATCCTTGAGGTTTACTCTGACTTGAAAGTTCTTTGAAATCTTGCCTATTCCATTCGCTTTTGGTCATGTGACTGATAAGACCACTTTTTCTCAAATTCTCTGTCAGGGAAAACAGTTTGTCCTGTCCTTACACAAGATGGAACTGTGGAGGTTTGCCTTGGGACTTCCAAAGGCATGGCTATGATAATATCTCATAGCCTCAGCAATTTTGAGTCAAATATATATATAACTTCTACAATAACCTTTAGAAAAGCAAACTGTGAGTGTTCTGGTATTTTGTTCTATTATTTTATTGGTTCTTTCTCCACATGACAGACTTACTAAATAAATCATAGTTTGCACTGATTTTTAAATAACTGTATATCATTTTCATGTTAATCCTTCATAATATCCAAGTGGCCATTAATTGGAGTCAACAGCAAAAATATTGCTAAGTGTATAGAGCAAAGTGCTATCTTTTTCAGAACAGCTTTTCCAAACACACAGCCTAAGTTTTAAAATAGTGTAGTTTTAGCATCATTTAACCTCTGCCCCTACAGCCACAGTAAATTTTTCTTAAATTGGGACGATGTCCTACTACAACTGAAGACCAAGTATCTAGTTAGCCAGCTTTCCATCTTAGGCCACTTCAATTTTGTGGCTTAGGTAAGCCCCTGACCCATTAAGGGGCATTAATTACTGACAATGAAACAAAGTGTCCTCATGTAGAAATATCCTTAAGCTTCACGGCCTTCAATAAAGTATTAAGTTTTCAGAACTTTTAAAAAGCTTAAAGAATTTTAAAAGTTTATAAGAGGGTGAAATACTGGCAAAACAGAGATGACATATACACCTAGTAATAACATCTAACATTAAAAAATCGTGTGGAATACAGAATGCTAAAAGATAAGATTAGCTATAGACACTTGAACTATTCCATAGTCATTACTAATGGCTTATTTGTGTCTAGATAATGGCTTGGACACTCAGCTTAATAAATGATATGAATCCTTTACAGCTCACTATTGCAGACAACCCAGTTTACAATAAAGTATACAGAAGCATGTAACACAAGAGTAGGCAAACTATGGCTTGTAGGCCAAACTCAGCCCACTGCCTATTTTTGTAAACAAAGTTTTATCGGAAGATGCCTGTTTGTTTACTATTGCCTATGGCTGCCTTCCTACTACAATGGCAAAGTTGAATTGTTGTTGCAACAGAAATCATATAGCCTGAAAAGTTGAAAATATGTACTATCTGGTCCTTTACAAAAAGTTTGCCAACTCTGATAGAACAAATTAATTTATGCTGCTTTAATTGTGACCCACATAAATTACAAAAGAGTTATGTGAACTGTCATAGTTTTATAAAAGATCTCTCCCAAGCCAATAGAAATACTACATTGCTCTTCTCTAGATGATAGATTTTGCTTTTAAAATTAAGATTCTGTGTATTTTAATTACACATAGCATGATTATGAACTTAATAAAAAGAAAAAGGATCATTTAAAGAAGTAGTGGATATAGTATATATTTGTTGCCAAGTACCCAGCTAAGTAAACAGTGAGAAATATACCCACTTAAACCTATAGGAACTTACATTTATAGACCATGTTAAAGTACATTCATTTTCTCTTCATTATGCCAAGAGATAGAAGGAATACATCCCCTCTTTAGAAAACTAAAGATGGTTAGATAGGTTTCAGAGTTTTACAAATATATGATGAAATTGTTGCATTAAATAGCACATATTTCATCTTTTAGTCAATAGTTTATCCATTTAACATGCTCATTAATGACATGAAATTGTTTGAATTATCTTCACACTCTCAGAGATGTTTCTCTTCATCAAACTTCCCTCTTGGTAAAACTGCCCTCCTGAGTGTCTCTGAGTGACTTATATGGGAAATGAACAATACTGTTCTTAACTAGACCAGTGCTCATCTCTGTTAGTACACACTTAGGAAAGCACTGCTTCAATAATGCTTTCTATACCTACTCCATCCATCTAGAAAGACTGAAAATAAATTCTAAATCTAGAGGATAATACTAGTTTTTTTCCTCTAGCAGAGTTGGGACTGGGATGACACAGTGAGGTATCTGCCTTGGCTGCAAAATTAAAGGATATGGCAAAAAGTTTGTCCATCAAGAAAAATAATGTTTAATGCTATACTTTAAAAAACTAAAACTGATGCAAAAATCTATGGGAAACAAAATGTCAAGATTTTCAATCAAGATAAGATCAGTAACAGTGCCTCGTAGAGCCGTATTAGACCCTGAACCAAAGGAAAAATTAGTAACGTCAATCTTGTTTTGAATTAATTTTGACTTTTTTTGTGTCCCTTTAAGTTTTTCATGTAGAGGTAGGTGTGTCTCTCACCTCATCCTCATCCCATCCCTGTTTCTGCCCAGTTAACTCAAAGGTCGTCAAATGGAAAGCTGAAAAGCCCCTTTGTGAGCAGTTGACTTTCAACAGAATAAGAGAACCGTAGGCAGTTTGCACTAGTAGTTGATATTGATACTACCAGTCTAAGAGAGGACATTCCTTACTTCTGTTTTTTAATCCCTTTCCCACTTCCCCTCTATATCTCTTTATATTCCCTTGGCCTTTTTTTTTCCCCCTCAAGACACATATAACACAAACCTGGTCTTGTCCCTAATATTCAGAGATGAATAAAGGCCTGACCTCTGATCTTAGACCTGAGTGCTTAGTCCTATGTTATTAGGTGTTTTTTTTTAAATTGGATAATTGGTCCAAGGACAGTGAAATCCCAAGGGACAAAAATAGTTTATTATTAAACATAGACGTCACTTCTTTCCCCCTTTAGCTAATAAGCAGCAAAGGAATCTGTGGGTATTAATTGAAATGTGACCATTTACTGCATTCTGCAGCATTTCCCATGGCTTAGCTAATGTATAGGATATTATATGGCCAGCTCTACCATGAATGAATGAAAAGACAAGGACTTGTGGCAATTTCTTTTCTAGAGAGTACTATGAAAAGATGACCCACAGGTTGTCCAGAACAGCCTTAATGTTCCTCTCAATTTGATTCAACTTTAGACAGGGAGTTTTCCTGACTAGAGTTCCTGACCTCTCTTTTCTTAGAGCATTTACTTTAGAAACCTCGCAATTGTAAATTCTTTTTCTACCCCTCTGAGCTATAAATCTTCTCTCAGTCTCTTGCCATATTTACAACTCAGAAATATTTTTCACAAGGACTTGAGAGCTCTCCTTGAAATGTAATCTTGAAGGAAGAAAGTACCTGTTATGGACTGATTGTGCCACCCAAAATTTATATGTTAAAACCGTAACCCTGCCCCATGTGCCTGTATTAAAGATAGGGTATTTAAGGAGGTTATTAAGCTTAAATAGAATCATAAACATGAAGCTTTGATACAATATAACTGGTGTCATTATGAAAGAAAAAAAAAAAACCCGGGAGATCTCAAATCTCTCTCTTTCTCACCTTTGTGAGGACACAACAGCAAGATCATCATCTGAAAGCCAGGATGACAGTCCTCTCTAGAATCCAACTCTGCTGACACCTTGATCCTGGAATCCCTAGCATCCAGAACTGTGAGAAAATAAATTTCTGTTGTTTAAGTCACCCAGCCTGTGATATTTTGTTATGGCATCCTGAGCAGACTGAGACAGCACCCCTATCTGCCAGTCTCTGTGGAAGGGTAGGAGCCTAACTTAGAGAAGTGCCAAACACAGATGGCCAAATCCTATTGGCCAGCCTTCCTCGTAACTTCTTCAACTCTGTTTTTTACTAACTTACGCTAGTGCTTAAAAATTCTCCTGACTTTTGTTTAAGGCAAGTTGAAGTCACTTTCTCTCCTTTATTCCAATAGTGTTAGATAAAGTCTTCTTTGCCTGTTTAACTCAGTCCAGTGCAATTTTTTTCTTTGACAAAGTTAATTATCCACTTCTAGTTTGTTTATTCTCTGCAATCTTTCGTTATTTTTTTCTTTTTTCTTTTTTTCCTAATCAACGGCATGATTATTTTAAATACATATGAAATTTTGTTACTAAATATTGAGCCAATACACTGGCTTTTGTCTGTAATTCTTTGCAGTATTTCCATGAAGAGAATTCTCCTCCTAAAAACATTGATTTCTGATGAATTTGTTGAATTAATCTCATGTAGAGATTTCTCTTTTTTTAAATACTCTGCTTTGTGTTACACGATGATTGGAGGTAAACACAATCACTAAAGTATTTGGTAAAACAGAAAGATTTCTGTTTTCTAGAAAAATATATTTTTTTTAAATAAAAGAACTGTCGTGTTTTGTTTTTTTTTTTTTCTTTCCATAAAAGCTTGCAGTAGTCTGCCAAAAAGACTCAGTTTTTGCTAGACTATCTCTGTTTTAGAAGCCAAAGTCCAGTTTCCCCCAAGAAGCTTCAGTCCCACATAAGCTGGTTTAATAGATTTGTCTTCCTCTTTTGGTTTTCTCTAAGATTAGCTATCCACCAGATCATAAGAAACATAGCCATTGCAAATTATCAACGTGTTCTCTATTGGGCAGACGAACTGCATTAGATAAGGATAGTAATGGAGGGAGAGAGAAAAAAAATTGAAGGAGAAAGAGGAAGAAAGAAGAATAACAATAAAGGTAGAACACTTTCCTATGTCTACTACCACATGAGGAAAACTACGATACTTCACATATTTATTTACAATTACTAAATAAATGTACACAGCTATTGTTTCTGTTTTTAATGCATGTATAAAGATTGCTATATTTAAATAAATATACTTTCAAGTTTACTTATCCCCCAGTAAATGTAAAGACATACGAGTACTGTGAGGGATACCAATGTATTTTCAAACAAAGATAAATGCTTCAGAGCAAAAGTGACTCAGCATATGTACTTCCCTCAAAAAGGAAAAAAAGAAAGACAAGTTTAATAGTGGAACCAACCACTGAACAATCCTGCAAAATGGAAAACTGCTTGAGTTATTGCTCTTGTGAGGACCTCTAACATTTTTATTACTTCCAAATGTATACTAATGACATTTCAGGAAAATTACCATACTTAGAGACAGATTTTTAAGAGAAAAGTTATTTCCTGAGCCCAGTTCTCCAGCTATCATGATAATAAAAATGTCCTGCTCATGGCAGCATTTAGCTGGCTCAACCTTCTTACACCTTCAACTTGACAGACCCAAGGACACAAACATGCACACAGTGAAACTTAAAATTTCTTGGTTGCTTTTATAGTAAAAGTGTATTTTCATTAACTTTAGCTTTTTATATATGCTATTTTCTTCCATATAGAAAAAGGAAAGAAAAATAAAAGCAATGAAAGAAATATTTACCACACAGTTCTCCCCCTCATAATTCTATTCAATTCATTCTATCCACTGAGAAATCTTTTCAGATGTATGAGTTTAAAAATGGTTAATATATTTAGGTATATATTACTGCTTGGGAAAAAGATCATATATGCTTACTCACATATGTACTATGTATGCTTACTTAGCTTTAGAATATATGTACTTTTCTAATCTTACATTTTATTCAAATTAGCAATCACCACCACCAACAGTCTCACTTTCATACGTTCTCCTTCATTTGAGAAATTGATAAAAGCAATGGATAATATTGTAAAGAATTAAATATACAGAAATGTCTTCCCTTCTTCATGTCTCATCATGCCCCAACATCAGCTCCCTATTCAGCTTGTTTTTTATCTAGTTTATAGTCTTCCTAGTCCATGTATATCAGAAATACCTAGAAGGTCTGCCAAGCATGCAGAGGTCTCTGCCTAATTCCTGGACATTCTTATTTGATAATGCCCAGGAATTCTTGTTGACTCTCAGCAGAGCCATCTTAATTAAATATCCCTTGACAGGTCTGAGTAAATTCACAAATAATGTAACCCTTTCCCCTAAAAAAAAAAAAAAAAAAAAAAAAAAAAAGTAAAACAAAATTTTCTGTATCAAAACAACTAGATGGTACTAAACAATATATGAAAATTATACCAAAAAAACAACACTAGCTCCTGGGGATCAACTAAGTGTTGGATCCTATGCTGGACATGAAAGGTAAAAAAAAGTGGATGAGGTCTACATGGAGCAAGAAACCCAGTATTAAGAAATCTGGAGAGGAGCTTCAAGATGGCGGAAGAGTAAGAGAGATCACCAGCACGGAGATCACCTTCCTCCCCACAAATACATCAGAACATGTGGAACAACTCCTACAAAACACCTACTGAACGCTGGCAGAAGACCTCAGACCTCCCAAAAGTCAAGAAACTCCCCACTTACATGGGTAGGGAAAAATAAAAAAGAAAAAAACAGGGACAAAAGAAGAGGGACGGGACCTGCACCAGTGAGAGGGATCTGCAAAGGAGGGAAGGTTTCCACACACTAGAAGCCCCTTCGCGGGCAGAGACTGCGGGTGGCGGAGGGGGGAAGCTTTGGAACCGTGGAGGAGAACACAGCAACAGGGGTGCGGAGGGCAAAGCGGAGAGATTCCAGCACCGAGGATTGGTGCCACCCTGCACTCACCAAGCCCAAGAGGCTTGTCTGCTCACCCGCCAGGATGGGCAGGGGCTGGGAGCTGAGGCTCGGGCTTCGGAGGTTGGATCCCAGAGAGAGGACTGGCGGCCGGAACACAGACTGAAGTGGTTAGTGCTCCACAGATAGCTGGGAGGCAGTCTGGGAATGTCTGGAACTGCCTAAGAGGCAAGAGATTTTTTCTTCCCTCTTTGTTTCCTGGTGCACGAGGAGAGGGGATTCAGAGCACAGCATAAACGAGCTCCAGAGACGGGCCCAAGCAGCAGCTATCAGCGTGGACACCAGAGACGGGCATGAGACGCTAAGGCTGCTGCTGCCACCACCAAGAAGCCTGTGTGCAAGCACAGGTCACTGTCCACACCTCCCCTCCTGGGAGCCTGTGCAGCTCTCCAGTGCCAGGGTCCCATGATCCAGGGACAACTTCCCCAGGAGAAAACACAGCACAGCTCAGGCTGCTGCAATGTCATGCTGGCCTCTGCCACCACAGGCTCATCCAGCATCCGTACCCCTCCCTAGCCCCAGCCTGAGTGAGCCAGAGCCCCTGAATCAGCTTCTCCTTTAACCCCGTCCTGTCTGAGAGAAGAACAGACGCCCTCAGGCGACCTTCACACAGAGGCAGGTCCAAATCCAAAGCTGAACCCCGGGAGCTGTGCGAACAAAGACGAGGAAGGGAAATCTCTCCCAGCAGCCTCAGGAGCAGCAGATTAAATCTCCGCAATCAACTTGATGTACCCTGCATCTGTGGAATACCTGACTAGACAACGAATCATCCCAAATTGAGGTGGTGTACTTTGGGAGCAACGATAAATATATTTCTCTTCCTTTTTTCTTTTTTTTTGTGAGTGTGCATGTGTATGCTTCTGTGTGTGATTTTGTCTGTATAACTTTGTTTTCACCATTTGTCCTAGGGTTCTGTCTGTCCTTTTTTTAAAATTTTTTGATCAAGCGATCAATCCAAGAAGATATAACAATTGTAAATATTTATGCACCCAACATAGGAGCACCCCAAAACATAAGGAAAATACTAACAGCCATAAAAGGGGAAATCAACAGTAACACAATCATAGTAGAGGACTTTACCACCCCACTTTCACCAACAGACAGATCACCCAAAATGAAAATAAACAAGGAAACACAAGCTTTAAATGATACATTAAACAAGATGGACTTAATGATATTTATAGGACATTCCATCCAAAAACAACAGAATACACATTTTTCTCAAGTTCTCATGGAACATTCTCCAAGATAGATCATATCTTGGGTCACACATCAAGCCTTGGTAAATTTAAGATAATTGAAATCATATCAAGTATCTTTTCTGACCACAGTGCTATGAGACTAGATATCAATTACAGAAAAAAAATCTGTAAGAAATACAAACACATGGAGGCTAGACAACACATTAATTAATAACCATGAGATCACTGAAGAAATCAAAGAGGAAATTTTAAAAAAAACCTAGAAACAAATGACAATGAAAACACAATGACCCAAAACGTATGGGATGCAGCAAAAGCAGTTCTAAGAGGGAAGTTTATAGCTATACAAGCCCACCTTAAGAAATAAGAAACATCTCAAATAAACAACCTAACTTTATAACTAAAGCAATTAGAGAAAGGAGAACAAAAATACCCCAAAGTTAGCAGAAGGAAAGAAATCATAAAAATCTGATCAGAAATAAATAAAAAGAAATGGAGGAAATTATAGCAAAGATCAATAAAATGAAAAGGTGGTTCTTTGAGAAGATAAGAAAAATTGATAAACCATTAGCCAGACTTATCAAGAAAAAAAGAGAGAAGACTCAAATCAATAGAATTAGAAATGAAAAAGGAGAAGTAACAAATGACACTGCAGAAATACAAAGGATCATGAGCGATTACTACAAGCAACTATATGCCAATAAAATGGACAACCTGGAAGAAATGTACAAATTCTTAGAAATGCACAACCTTCCAAGACTGAACCAGGAAGAAATAGAAAATATGAGCAGACCAATCACAAGCACTGAAATTGAAACTGTGATTAAAAATCTTCCCATAAACAAAAGCCCAGGACCAGATGGCTTCACAGGTGAATTCTATCAAACATTTAGAGAAGAGCTAACACCTATCCTTCTCAAACTCTTCCAAAATATAGTAGAGGGAGGAACACTCCCAAACTTATTCTATGAGGCCACCATCACTCTGATACCAAAACCAGACAAACAGGTCACAAAGAAAGAAAACTACAGGCCAATATCACTGATGAACATAGATGCAAAAATCCTCAACAAAATACTAGCAAAAAGAATCCAACAGCACACTAAAAGGATCATGCATTATGATCAAGTGGGCTTTATCCCAGGAATGCAGATTCTTCAGTATACGCAAATCAATCAACATGATACACCATATTAACAAACTGAAGGAGCAAAACCATATTTTCATCTCCATAGATGCAGAGAAAACTTTCAACAAAATTCAACACCCATTTATGGTAAAAACCCTCCAGAAAGTAGGCATAGAGGCAACTTTCCTCAACATAATAAAGGCCATATATGACAAACCCACAGCCAACGTCATCCTCAACGGTGAAAACTGGAACCATTTCCACTAAGGTCAGGAACAAGACAAGGTTGCCCACTCTCACCACTATTATTCAATATAGATTTGGAAGTTTTAGTCACAGCAATCAGAGAAGAAAAAGAAAAAAGGAATCCAAAATGGAAAAGAAGAAGTAAAGAAGTCACTGTTTGCAGATGACATGATATTATACATAGAGAATCCTAAAGATGCTACCAGAAAACAACTAGAGGTAATCAATGAATTTGGTAAAGTAGCAGGATACAAAATTAATGCACAGAAATCTCTTGCATTCCTATACACTAATGATGAAAAAACTGAAACTGAGATTAAGAAAACACACCCATTTACATTGCAACCTAAATAATAAAATATCTAGGAATAAACTTAACTAAGGAGACAAAAGACCTGTATGCAGAAAATTATAAGACACTGCTGAAAGAAATTAAAGATGATACAAACAGATGGAGAGTTATACCATGTTCTTTGATTGGAAGAACCAACATTGTGAAAAAGACTCTACTACCCAAAGCAATCTACAGATTCAATGCAATCCCTATCAAACTACCACTGGCATTTTTCACAGAACTAGAACAACAAATTTCACAATTTGTACGGAAACACAAAAGACCCCGAATAGCCAAAGCAATCTTGAGAAACAAAAATGGAGCGGGAGGAATTAGGCTCCCTGACTTCAGACTATAGTACAAAGCTACAGTAATCAAGACAATATGGTACTGGCACAAAAACAGAAATATACATCAATGGAACTGGAAAGAAAGCCCAGAGATAAACCCACGCACATATGGTCACCTTATCTTTGATAAAGGAGGCAAGAATATACAGTGGAGAAAAGAAAGCCTCTTCAGTAAGTGGTGCTCAGAAAACTGAACAGCTACATGTAAAAGAAAGAAATTAGAACACTCCCTAACACCATACACAAAAATAAACTTAAAATGAATTAAAGACCTAAATATAAGGCCAGACACCATCAAACTCAGAGGAAAACATAGGCAGAACACTCTATGACATAAATCACAGCAAGATACTTTTTGACCCACATCCTAGAGGAATGGAAATAAAAACAAAAATAAACAAATGGGATCTAATGAAACTTAAAAGCTTTTGCACAGCAAAGGAAACCACAGAGAAGATGAAAAGACAACCCTCAGAATGGAGAAAATATTCTCAAATGAAGCAACTGACAAAGGATTAATCTCCAAAACATATAAACAACTCATGCAGCTCAGTATCAAATAAACAATCCAATCCAAAAATGTGCAGAAGACCTAAATAGACATTTCTCCAAAGAAGATATATAGACTGCCAACAAACACATGAAAGAATGCTCAACATCATTAATCATTAGAGAAATGCAAATCAAAACTACAATGAGATATCATCTTACACTGTTAAGAATGGCCATCATAAAAAAAATCTACAAACAATAAATGCTGGAGAGGGTTTGGAGAAAAGGGAACCCTGTTGCACTTTTGGTGGATTATAAATTGATACAGCTACTATGGAGAACAGTATGGAGGTCCCTTAAAAAAACTAAAAATAGAACTACCATATGACTCAGCAATCCCACTACTGGGCATATACACTGAGAAAACCATAATTCAAAAAGAGTCATTACCACAATGTTCTTTGCAGTTCTATGTACAATAGCCAGGACACGGAAGCAACCTAAGTGTCCATCAACAGATGAATGAATAATAAAAGATGTGACACATATATACAATGGAATATTACTCAGCCATACAAAGAAATGAAATTGAGTTATTTATAGTGAGGTGGATGGACCTAGAGTCTGTCATACAGAGTGAAGTAAGTCAGAAAGAGAAAAACAAATACCGTATGTTAATGCATATATATGTAACCTAAAAATAAACAAAAAAAATGGTCAGAAGAACCTAGGGGCAAGACGGGAATAAAGATGCAGATCTACTAGAGAATGGACTTTAGGATATGGGGAGGGGGAAGGGTAAGCTCTGACAAAGTGAGAGAGTGGCACGGACACATATACAGTACAAAACATAAAATAGGTAGCTAGTGGGAAGCAGCCGCATAGCACAGGGAAATCAGCTCGGTGCTTTGTGACCACATAGAGGAGTGGGATGGGGAGGGTGGGAGATGCAAGAGGGAAGAGATATGGGGATATATCTATATGTATAACTGATTCACTTTGTTATAACTCAGAAACTGAAATACCATTGTAAAGCAATTATACTCTAATAAAGATGTTAAAAAAAAAAAGAAATCTGCATTTTCACACACCACTCAGATAGTATGTGGCATGTAAGCTCTCTTCCTTTCAAGGCTACTTTGATGTTTTTATGCACACAATTTTCCTGTTGTTTTTTCAATTTATTTTTTATTGGAGGAGGAAATGGGAAGCTGGTGTAAGGTAGTGAAGAACTTGTCACAGTCTGGCTCCCTCCATCAGTGCAGACACACACCTGCATTACCTAGGGAAGATGTTGCCTTCACTGACAATAATTGGTGATGCACAGACAGAAAAGTTTCTGTGAAGCCAGAAAAATTATTCTGTACATTTATTTTCTTTCATAAAGAAACATTAACAATCTTTCATACTCCTGACTCTTCATTTTAGTATCTGAACCATATTTGCATCTGAAAAAAGATATTTAAAAAACTCTAAAAGTTAAAGAAAGAAAAGTTATTCAATGACATACATGAAATTTATTATACCGAGCAAGGATAAGTTGTAGTAGCTATGATGTCTTTTTCCTGCTGCCCTATCATCTTTTTAACTTTCACGTTCTGTTAGACCCTTTGGTTAGATTTGTAATGTTAGTGGAAAATCACTTATTTTTAAGGGGAAGAGAGAGTTTGTCTTAGTAGTGAAAGCTAAGGGGAAAATTGACTGTTACAAAGTTGAAAGTAGCATAACTATAAAAACAAAAGTAAATACAAATGAAACAGACAAGACTTAATCAAATCATAGCCCTTGAACACATCACAGAAGCAAATACAAATGTTCTATAAGTTTGGTGTCAATAATAAGCTTGTGGGTCCTATAATCCACTGAGATTGATTTAAAATTCCAAAATGTAAAATCGTTTTATAATTACTCAGCTATTTTTTTTTTTGCATTTTAGTGAAAAGTTTTATTTATTATTTGAATTATTTAAATGAATATTTAGCTTACAAATCTTTAAAGACAAGGATTGCTAGGAGCCCTATTTTTACCTGTTATAGAATTTGAAGTATTTTTTCCCTTAACTTTGAAGAGTAGAATGCATTAAGAGAAATATCATCAGGATCAATATGAAAATTGATAATTTAGAAATTTAAGAATTTTGATGTAAAAACTTCCTACATCAAAGGTTTTTTTAATCAAAATTACAGAATTTAATTAGGTATCTAATAGACATTTAATGAAAATGAGTAGGTTTACTGATGCCTATTAATTCCTAATCTAATTTTTAGTGCCATTCCTGAGAGTACTCATGGAATGTATTATTTACCTAAAAATACACAAGAAATAAATTTCCCAAATTATTACTACCTATAGAGAAGAGCTACACTCTGGTAAATGATGTCATAAAGCACATTTGCCTTAAGTAAAACTGAATCCTTCACTCCTGACCCCTGGCCACTAGCTTTTATCATGCCATTGAAAATACTCTGTTGTGGTTTTTTTTTTTTTTTTTTTTTTGGCCACACTATGTGGCTTGTGAGATATTAGTTCCCCAACCAGTGATTGACCCCAAGCCACAGCAGTGAAAGCACCGAGTCCTAACCACTGGACCACCAGGGAATTCCTGAAAATACTTACTCTTGAAAAAGATTCTTTTTGCTCTGAAAGAAACAAAGTATGCCTTAAAGTGAAGGTATCATTTTATATTATATTCAACTGCTAAATGATAAAATTCTGAAAGAAAGCTAAAATATTTATTTACTATAATTCTAATTATTGAACAGATCTAAGAGAACAGTCTTCAATGTTTCAGTAAGGATTCTCATTTTCATCTAAATTCTTCTGCTGTTCTAAATTTCTTAACTAAATATCATGCATAGGGCTTCTCTGGTGGCGCAGTGGTTGAGAATCTGCCCACTAATGCAGGGGACATGGGTTTGAGCCCTGGTCTGGGAGGATCCCGCATGCCGTGGAGCAACTGGGCCTGTGGGTCACAACTACTGAGCCTGCACATCTGGAGCCTGTGCTCCGCAACAAGAGAGGCCACGACAGTGAGAGGCCCGCGCACCACAATGAAGAGTGGCCCCCGCTTGCCGCAACTAGAGAAAGCCCTCGCACAGAAACAAAGACCCAACACAGCCAAAAATAAATAAATAAAATAAAAAAATATATATCATGCATAAAGTAAACTAAAAATTGTTCATCAAATATGTAAAACCAAAACTCTTTAAATAATTTTACCATTTAAAATGAACTAATTGAAAAATGTGATTTTTTTCTGCTCCCTCCTGAAATTACACTACCAAGATTTAAAAAAAGGAAAAAAAAAAAAAAAAAAAAGACAAAGAATAGGAAAGGTAATTACACAAATGAAATTTGAAATTTCGAAGAGAGATACTTTACTATTAGATGACTTAGAAAGCTGAATTCTAAATTGGTTATAGAGGAGCTATGGAGCAAACTAACACCAAATAATCTCAGAGAAATTGAGGAGTTTGAGGGAACAGACCTCCTTGAAGCTGGGTTACAGATCCTCTGCCCTATCCTGTGGGTAAGAACACTTTTCCCCACTCATGGGAAAACTAGAATTTTCCTCCCTAGATTGAACTAGGGAGCTGTAGAAGTGGGAAACACATGGCTCTCAGTGAGGATGTGGAAACCATACTGGAAAAGGAGATTAAGGGAAATTCTTCCTGTTAAGCAGTAAGTTCCAATATCCTTCCTCTATTTGGCCTGAGAACTTGGGTAGCCAGAGTTATGCCTCTTAGTGGCTTTCTCTTATGCCTAAAGTGGGTAAGTCCTCTCTGGGGAAGTTTATTAGCTCCAGGGAAAAACCTCAAGCCACTGGAACTGGGTATCGGATAATATTTTTTTAAAAAGTCCAGATCTAATATCCTAGAGTAAAGCCCAGCAATCCAGAAGCTACAACGATGCATTTTCATGTAATTTAGTTCCCATGTGTTTAAATAAAGGTTAAATTAAAGGAAATTGTAGAGTAGTACAAAGCAGTGATCCAAAGAAAAGTGCTAAAATGATTTAATAGCTTCAGAAAGAATAGGGAAAATATTACATCAATAAAATTATGTGGTATAAAAAGCTATAAGAAAAAAATACTGGATTATGAAGAACTTGAAGTTTAAAATATGGCAAAAATTTTAAATTTAAATAAAATATTTGGAAAATAAATTGGAAAGAGTCTTTAATGATTTTATTCATTTGTTTAATACTATTTAATGAACTATTCTTTGTCAGGTGCTGAAGATGTAGTAGTAAAGGGGCAAAATCTTCTTATAATGAGATTTTTTACTCTATTAGGAAAGTCATAATCAAGGTAAAGAAGTAAAATAGTGCACTGGTAGTGTTAATAGCTAAGGGAGAAAAAAAAAGCAGAACGAGAATATGAAATTTTGGAAGAGGATTGAAACTGTAGATTGGGCCATCCAGGGAAAGTGTCTTTGTGACTTTTGCAGAAAAGATCTGAAGGAAATGAGGCAGCTAGTCATGTTGACAACTGAAGGAAAACATGCTAGCAAGAGAGAACAGCCAAGTCTCTCAAGAGCCTGCCTGGCTTGTTCCAAGAACACCAAGGAGCAGTGTCCTGGAGCTGAGAAAATAAAGGAAGAGGAGTAGGAAATTAAATCAGGGAGGTAAAGGAAAGTAAGACTGTGTAAGATCTAATCTAACGAGTCAAGATGAGGTGGGCTTTGAGCAGATCTGAGATTGCCAGAAATTAGAAATGAAAAGGCAAATATCTCACAAAATTTAAAACAATATTGGCCAGCACATAGAAGAAATAGACATTGTGCAAATATAATCTAAAAAGCAACCAAGAAGTAATAGATCTAAATAGTAGAAGGATTAGAGAGAAAATTTATATATAGAAAAGAGGCAAAGGAAATCCAACATGTACAAATTTAGAGCTCTTTCCAAAAGAAAATCAAAATAAGGTATATATACTTTTTAGAAAAAAAAAATAACTTTCTAGAAATAAAAATAGGAAGAAAAGAAGACAAATATGCATACTGAAAGTTATACTATGTTCTAGATAAACTTGATTCAGAATGGTTCATGCTGAAACATATTATTTAAAAAGGTTAGTAGAATCTAAAGATAAAGCATTTGGGGAGTAACCTGGCAAAAACTGATTGGCTTATAAGTGCAGAAAGTAAGATGGCCTCAGATTTCCACCCAGTAATATTCAATCTAACAAGCTACTCAAGGAAAGAACAGTACTCAAGGAAAGAAAATATGTCAAGTAATTTATTTTTAAATGTCTGTCCTTCAAGTATAGAAGTTTCAGAGAGTTTTGAGTACACACAAATTCATCTACATGAGTCTTTCTCAAGAAAGTTATTAGAGAATAAATTTCACACAATCAAGAACTGATTTGAAAACCACTGCAAAAGGATTGACAAGGATCACTGTATTTAAGTATAGGACTAGGTCTAAAACAAATGTATTAGAATTACAACAAAGAATACAAATATTATATGGTCCAACAATATGTATAGATAGAACTAAGAACCTGGAAAGAAAAGAATGAAAAATTATTTTTAGATAAAGTGAGTCTGTTGATTAACTGCTGCTAATCTACTATAATCAAGTGTAGCATTCAAAGTATATCATTTATAATTTAAAAATTAATGATATACTAACAGTTAAAAATTTTAAGAAAATTGTTGTAGAAATACAGTTTCATCATCTATTATAATATCAGGTGGTGGAGACAAGAAGAGAAGAGGGGAAGAAGAAATTTGCTTATTTTAACATTTTTCACTCTACAGAAATAATAATGTAAATATTTTGTTTTAAGAAATAGGCCTTTCCCACTAAAAGTGAAAAATTAAAAATTTAATATTACCATCAAGGCTTAGATTATCCTTGATTGTAAACTGAACATGAATCAAAAAATGTAATGATGGTTAATTAGCAAGTCTTATACAGGGATAGAGCAAGAGCTTCCCAACAAACGTGTCAGAGCACTCTTAAGATGCTAATGGTTTACAGGCAGACTGAGATATCAGTCCCATCAGGCTTTATGTATTCAGGGTTGTGCTGAACTAGTCAGATTCCCCAAGGGGTTTTATTCATCCAACAGTGACCAGTCTCTTCTATTTACCCTAGTAAGTTGTAAAATATAATCATTTTCAATACGCTTTAATGTAAGCGGGAAAAAAAAGAGACACTTTACAACAGGGTGCTGCGTGAACATGGGAGAAATCTTACACGCTGTTATTTACTCACTCACAGGTAATTGTTGCCTGGCAATTTGATTTAAGAAAACTCTGGAAAAGTACTAGAGAGAATTAAAATGAAAATCACACAGGTAAATAGAACTTTGAGAAGAAACAATTGTAATTGTGTTAGAACTGGTTTTAATTAGACATAAAGGAAACTTTTTTCTGACTTGTTAGGTTGCCAATAAACTACTATAATATTTATGGAGTTATGGAGAGAAATGATATCTGTCTATGATAGTAAAATTCAAAATAGGGGGTGGGCAAATAATCTCACTGTTTCTGAGATTCATTCATTTGGATAAGCTAAAACAAAGTGTCACCTTCATATTGCCCCTTGTGAAAGTCACTATACAATTGGATTATTGAGGGGAAAAAAAAAAGTAATGACACTAGATACTCAAGAATAAAATCCAGGATGTTTCTTTTTCAAGGTTAGTAGATTTAGCATTCTATCTAGAATATTTTACTTTCAGGACGGTTTGACATTATAGACATTATTGTCCCAAATGGCGCCAATGCTATCATTACCACAGCCATCCGTGTTCTAACCCGGAGTCATCCTTTAACCCTAACAGGCATCAGATTAATAGTCTTAGACTGTGGAAGGGAATAATGTATTCCAAAGTCCAAAGGAGTATTTTGTCAAAGTCTAAGAGCTAAAAGTGAGAGGACTAGATAATATAAACTATATTTATGGGACTCTCTAACATCAAGTTTGCCATTTCTCAACATGTTTTCAAGAAAAGAGTTAAATTTCCAAAATATTTCTATGATTTGTATTCATTTTAATTAATAAAGATTCTACAAGCCTCTATTATCTTTTTATAAATGTACAATCAATATTAAAATATATTCATGAAGAAAGAGAGAAAGGTATAGAGAGCACTCCCCTGTTGTATTTTTTGTAGTGGAGGATATTATAGTAATGAAAAAAGTACTTAAGGGCTCATTTTTATACCTAGTACATTAAGTGCTAAATCCATTTTCCTTTCTAAAATGTATACATTTTAAAAAACTATATTTATTTCATGGTTATGAAATAAGATAGGTAACATGACAGAAACATGTTACCTAAAGTACAGTACACAGTAGGAATTAAATAGGAACGAGGTAATGGATAAAAAAGTTAGAATTATATTTTGTTTCACATGGGAGAATTCCAGTATCAATGAAAGAAAAAACAGGAAGGTAGGAAGGTAGGAAAGGAGCGAGGGAGGGAGGGAGGGAGGGAGGGAGGCTATGTAACCTGGAAAAGCAGAAGTAAAGTTACATATGACTATAACCAGAGACACAGAGTCATAAGGAATCCATTCCATAATCCTTTCCCTCTAACAAGACAGAATAAGACTGTTTTATTATTTTGGAATTCTGGTTAAAGTCCCAAATCTAAGGATAATGAGTATGCTCTATAGCAAGGCTTCAGATAACATCCCATCCATCTTAAGAATGAGATGGCCAATAGGTCCTTGGATTTTCAATTCTATTATCCACCTTCCTATAATATAAAACAAGGATGGAGTTTGTTAGAGATCACTTGATTGATAAAACTTTGCTCATATTTTCAGAGTGGCTTGGGAGTAGGTAGGGAGAAATCAGTAAAAGGTCCGCTAACAAACAACCCAATCCAAAAATGGGCAGAAGACTTAAATAGACATTTCTCCAAAGAAGATATACAGACTGCCAACAAACACATGAAAGAATGCTCAACATCATTAATCATTAGAGAAATGCAAATCAAAACTACAATGAGATATCATCTCACACCGGTCAGAATAGCCATCATCAAAAAATCTAGAAACAATAAATGCTGGAGAGGGTGTGGAGAAAAGGGAACACTCTTGCACTGTTGGTGGGAAGGTAAATGGATACAGCCACTATGGAGAATTGTATGGAGGTTCCTTAAAAAAATAAAAATAGAACTACCATACAACCCAGCAATTCCACTACTGGGCATATACCCTGAGAAAATCATAATTCAAAAAGAGTCATGTACCAAAATGTTCATTGCAGCTCTATGTACAATAGCCAGGACATGGAAGCAACCTAAGTGTCCATCATCAGATGAATGGATAAAGAAGATGTGGAACATATATACAATGGAATATTACTCAGCCATAAAATGAAACGAAATTGAGATATTTGTAGTGAGATGGATGGACCTAGAGTCTGTCATACAGAGTGAAGTAAGTCAGAAAGAGAAAAACAAATACTGTATGCTAACACATATATACGGAATCTAAGAAAAAAAAAAAAAAAAAGGTCATGAAGAACCCAGGGGTAAGACGGGAATAAAGACACAGACCTACTAGAGAATGGACTTGAGGATATGGGGAGGGAAAAGGGTAAACTGTGACAAAGTGAGAGAGTGGCATGGACATATATACACTACCAAACGTAGAATAGCTAGTGGGAAGCAGCCGTATAGCACAGGGAGATCAGCTCGGTGCTTTGTGTCCACCTAGAGGGGTGGGATAGGGAGGGTGGGAGGGAGGGAGACCCAAGAGGGAAGAGATATGGGAACATATGTATATGTATAACTGATTCACTTTGTTATAAAGCAGAAACTAACACACCATTGTAAAGCAATTATAATCCAATAAAGATGTTAAAAAAAAAAAGAAAAAACTGGACAGGGTTATGGGCAGGAAGAGTAGAATATCAGCTTCAGTGGAAATTGGTACAAAGTCAGAACAGTGCCCAGTCACCCCAGGAGAGGCCAATAACTATCTAGTCCTTAAACAGCCCTGACTTTGAAGAGGACTGGTTCCAGTATACAGGGTGAAACCAAATCTACCTGAAAGGTACCAATAGGAGCAGCTTGAAAAATTAGAGTAATATAGAGTAACATGTGAAGCACGTCATTAAATTCATTTCTTCAAAGGTATGCAGAATCAAGTTTTTACCTTACCTCTTGGCTGAACTGCATTTCAGTTCTCAGTCATAGAGCATGTCTTTGAGAAAAGGTAGAACGATCCTTTCAAAGTCAAAAATTGCAATATATAAAAATTTGCAATATATATATATGCAAAACTTTGGATACATTAAATGGCTTGTCCATAAACTGACTCACACAGTGTCAATGAAACATGATAATCTCTGTGTGTACTTAACTCCATTAGTCTTTCCTTCTTGGAGGGGTAGTAATACAGTTAACAACTTTCAGCTACTTAAATATAATTTTGCTTTGGGAGCATGGATTGCCTTCAAAAACCTAACAATAAGTGTAATCATGGAAATTATCACCGTCTTAGTTTGAATTCCCCAAAAGTAGGCACCAAATTATGGTTTGGACATAAGTAATTTATTCAAGTGACAAGAAAGAAGCACGGATAAGGAAGCAGAAAAAGAGACAGAGGACAGAAAATTCAATAGAACAGCAGTCAACATTTTGGCACCGGGGACCGGTTTCATGGAAGACAATTTTTCCACGGACCAGGGTTGGGGGATGCTTTGGGGATGATTCAAGTGTATTACATTTATTGTGCACTTTATTTCTATTATTACTTCACTGTAATATATAATGAAATAATTGTACAACTCACCATAATGCAGAATCAGTGGGAGCCCTGCACTCGATTTCATTTGCCACTCACTGATAGGGTTTTGATATGAGCCTGCAAGCAATTGATTTATTATCGTCTCTGCAGTCAAACCTCTCTGCTAATGATAATCTGTATTTGCAGCCACTCTCCAGTGCTAGCATCACCGCCTCAGCTCCATGTCAGATCATCAGGCATAAGATTCTCACAAGGAGCACGCAGCCTAGATCCCTCGCATGCACAGTTCTTTATGCGCAGTAGGGTTTGCACTCCTGTGAGAATTTAATGCCGCCGCTCATCTGAAAGGAAGCGGAGCTCAGGCAGTGATGTGAGTGATGGGGAGCGGCTGTAAATACAGATGAAGCTTCGCTCGCTCACCCACCACTCGCTTCCTGCTGTGTGGCCCAGTTCCTAACAGGCCATGGACCACCAGCAGTCTGTGGCCCAGGGGTTGCGGACCCTGCAATAGAAGTTTTGATAAACACTAATATGGACAACTGGGAATAGAATTGTCTCACAATTGTCCTACAGAGGGCCAGAGAATAATGACCCTAACTGGTTGAGATGGCTGAGGGTTTCCCTATTTTAAATATCAGACACTTCTGAGCTTCTCTTCTTGTGGCAGAGGAAGCTCTTACAGCACTAGCTGGTGAATGCATTAAGCAGAGAAGCAGACAGAAGCTGATGCTTGCTGCTTGACATGGGATGCAGCATGTTGGGGAATCAGCCACTGTAGTTTCAAGTGAATTCAGAGGTAAACTGAGAGGACAAAGAATAAGGAATGAGTGTTTACTACAGTCCATCCCTTGAATTACCCAAATCTATTCATGTCCTATATTGTATATATTTGGATACTGACATTTCAAGCAATTGGCTAGCCAAAATCTTTGAAAAATTAGAGAGTCAGTAACAAACTAGTGCTTGTTATTTAACAACATGGAGTTCTACAGCTCCAAGAGGTTCCAGTAGTGGTATTCAGCAACTCTCTTGTATTACCAATTCTTGATTTCTTTTTCCCTTTGTTCATTCTTCTACTCATCTACGTTGTTTACATGAAATGGCCTAGATTTAATCTCCAAAATGTATGAGCCGCTAGTTATCTTGGAATTGTACATTTACCATTTTCACTGATTGCTGAAATATCACCACAGTGATTTCCAGCCTCCAGACATACTCTACCCTTTCTGCAATAACTATTAGCAACCCTAGGTTCCTAGGTCTTCATGATTATCAGTGTTGATTATACACAAGAATACAATAATGACTTTCTTTCTCTATTGTTCTATAAGAAAGAGCAGACATGTTTTTGTAACTACTGGGAACACAGCACTATTCAATAGCCATTGGTTCAGTATACACTGTATCCTGTATCATACATACATCCAAGCATCCACTCAAGCCTATCATCCCTATTTTAGATTATTGGTTGAGCTTAAGAGGTCATTCTACAATGTCCTCTAATGCTGTAGCTACCAAATGATATGATAGGGCTGCAATGCCTACCCTACTTCTTTATTATAAAATTGATCCCTGGATCTAAGTCAATGTCACGATGGATCACATTTAAGATAGACGAGGGCTTCCCTGGTGGTGCAGTGGTTGAGAGTCTGCCTGCCGATGCAGGGGACACGGGTTCGTGCCCCGATCTGGGAAGATCCCACATGCCGTGGAGCGGCTGGGTCCGTGAGCCATGGCCACTGAGCCTGGGCGTCTGGAGCCTGTGCTCCGCAACGGGAGAGGCCACAACAGTGAGAGGCCCGCGTACTTCACAAAAAAAAAAAAAAAAAAAAAAAAAAAGATAGACGAGAAGATGCTCCTTTCAAGAAAAAAATTTTGCCCACTTTGGGAAGTACAGTCCACAGACATGCCTAGCTGCCAGTTTTCAGTATTTTCCTGGGATAGTCAGTATATGGTGACTAAAAGAGATAGAGGTATAAAGCCCCAGCCATTTCCATCTGATGCAGGTCCACTCTGACAAGCAATGCTTGTTCCAAAGCTCCCCACTAGTTTGCCATGACTTGGTAAAATATACATCACCATTCAACTTGGTAAAATATACATCATAGTTCAACTTCTCCCTATACATAGCCCTGATTTTCTCCTCTTTTCATATGTTTCAGTCTCTAATAAATGTTTTATACTCCAAAATCCACTTCGGTCATCTCTAGAAAATCCAACTCATGATAATTTGTACCAGAGAGGTCCAAAAAGGCAAGATGGCAATTCCTTGTCTTGTCTACTAGCTCATGAACATAAAAAGTCGAAAGTAGCCGGGTGGCAGCCATAGCTGAGAGTTCAATGGGACTTTTGAAGTGTATCCTGGAAAAAGACTGGTTTGCGGCCAAGACCTCTAACCATGCAAAGTATAGAGTTTCAGAGACAAGAAGTAAAATGTCCCTCAGTAGGTTAATTGGGAATGATGCTAAGTGGGACAACTTCTGCTCTTCCCCCTATATTTTTCCTGTTAGGGGCAAAGTACAGTATTAAAGTATTTGCTACAATTCATATACTGCATACCTGGACTCCCTGAACCTGCAGATTATTGCCTGTAAATTGGTGTTTTAACTGTATCTTTTGTTGTTCATTCCAACACTCTAGAAACTTCTGAGTAGTTGCGTATGTGGCAGATAAAGTGGATTCCATGGTCTTAGAGACACTTCCATAATTCTATTGAGGGAAAGAAGGTCCCCTGATCAGTTTTAATGTGTGACAACCCATGCTGATAGACTAAACACTCTGTTTGGATAATGGTGCTGATTGGCACCTTGTAAAGATGAAAAGCAAACTCATACTCAGAATGTATTTTCCCTGTTAGAATAAATATATAACCTGTCTAGAATGGAAGGATTCAATGAATAAACTTGCCACCAAGTAGACAAGAGGAATTCCAGAGGAATATAGTGACAGCAGTAACTAAATGAGCCTTTGTAAAAGAGAGCCCACACTTTGGGGTCTATACCTAGCCTCTTCTCTGCCACCATGGCCACTTCAGTGAGTTTTGGTTAAAAAACTTGCTCAGGTCTGGAAACTGGACAAGAAAAAATCACTTTTTTTGGAAAGCCAGCATTCAGCCTCCAAGATGTCCATTCTTACCTTCTTCTGCTGGTACAAACTGAATAGTACCCTTGTTGGCTGCTCATTTATTTTTCCCCTAGGAATGACATATTCTGTTAACCAGCTCCATAGCATTCTGCAGTCAAACTCCTCTAGCTGCCACTCCTACTCTAGTCCATGACAAATGCACCCACCCAGCTCATGGAGGTTAAGTGCTCCTATGTGGCCTCTGTTTTTTCAGGATTCCATTATCCCAATGTTATTTATGAGCCTGTGTCTATCCTCTTGTCCTTTCCATAAACATCACCATCTGATAGCTTTTCCAGCCTTGCACAGTATATCCACTCCAGCTTGCTCACATCTCTGTACCTTTTAATACTTTATTCCACCAACTGTCACTGCAATTCTGCCATTTCTACTTCATTTAGCATGAGTCATCAGTTTTTCTGTAGATTCTTACCAGGGTATTTAGTCTTATATCCCAGGAGATTGGTCCCAAATAAATGAACTCAGGATGCAATCCCACTTATATGCTACTGGCTCCTGATGGTTGTTTTGCAATTCTTATACAGTGTAAGATAGCTTAGGTTATAACTTAATCCTAGTTTAAGGCCTAGAGGCCAAAAATGGAGGTGGAAACTAATCTTGAGTGTCATATATGACTTGCAGGGGAGAAGTATTTGCACTATCTTTAGGGAGAATTCTATCTCTTAATAGGGAAGGGTACACCATTTCTGTAGGCTCAGAGAGCTCACAGGAATCTGACAATTCTTGATTTGAGGGGACATTAATCCATTCCCTCTCTATGTATCTGGGATGCATATTTTTTCCAAACAAGGGGCCTGATCTTAGCAAGGAAATCTTGACTATGTTGAGAGTTTAACTTCTTTGGAAATTGTCTTTTCTGATAATTAGAACCTGAGTCTGATTCTCAGCTTGCTATTCTCTCCAACTGCAGGAGACATTAGCTTCTTCATACGCTACCAAGGAAGACTTCAAACTTTAACTTTTAGCTTGTAAATGGAAATTAATCACTCAGTTTTTCCAAAAATAAAAGATTTTCCAAAGTAACAATGAAAGTGGATATTGGTGTTCAACCCAGGCTTCTCCTGCCACCTCAGAATGTTCATCTGTACTAAATATCTCCCCTTTGGTCAAATGTTATAGGATTTCATTTATTTCCCTATCAGAGCCTCTGCTTTAGTGTAGATGCATTCAGGGCTATGCATTCTATCTACTTTATAGCTCCACCATTCTTACAATCAAATCCTGGACCTAACTTTTAGCATAATCTTCTTTCCTGCTTTAGCAGATGAGAATATCTTTCAATGTTGCCATAGATGTCTTCTGGATTTTAGAGCATGCTCTGAGTAAAGAGTTGGCTGCACTGATCCTGTATTATCTGTCTTCAAAACTTTTGGGGCAGTTAAAAAAAGTCACCCAAGGCTTTATAGTCAGCATTGCCCTTACATCTTTCAATTACCAGAACTATTACATAAAATGCTAATTACTCTTCCATTTAAACATCATCCCAATTTACCACTCATGGGGTTCATGGCAAGAAAGATGGTATAACACTCAGTGGTTATTACCACTCTTTCCACTTACTACCCTAAAATGTTCCTTGTTGCCATCTGACAAATGAGTAATTCAATTCCAGAATATTATTCCACAGTTCTGATTTCTTGGGCCATTTCCTTTACAACCATCATGATGTGGGAGAAAGCCCTCAGGCAAAAGATCAGAAAGATTTAGAAGGTTGGTGTGGAAAGATATTGTCCCATATATTAACTCTCCAGAGTAGTTTCTGAGAGTTGAGCTGAAGTTACAAAGGTGGGCATCAAAAGTGCCTCTTATAATCATTTAATCATTGCTCTTTAAAAGGGAATTCTAATGAACTGCTTGAACATGATTCCCCTCTGCCTATTCCACAATTTTCCAAAGAATACATGTAAACATAAAATATATAATTTTGAATATTTAGTTCATCCACTGTTTATACCTGTCTTCATGATCAGTTCAATAGCAGAAGAAAACCTGGGTTATTTGAGCCAGCCTATACCAATAAACAAATTCTCTGTAAAACCATATTTGCTGCAGCCTCATAAATGATTTAACCTAATATAGATTTTGGTTATACTTTAGGCTAAAGTGAATTATGAAAGAAACTTCTGTTATGAAAAGACAACTTATTTTAAAAACTGGTATCAAAACTATAAGACACTGATGAAAGAAATTAAAGATGATACAAACAGATGGAGAGATATACCATGTTCTTGGATTGGAAGAATCAACATTGTGAAAATGACTATACTACCCAAAGCAATCTACAGATTCAATGCAATCCGTATCAAACTACCACTGGTATTTTTCACAGAACTAGAACAAAAAAATTTCACAATTTGTATGGAAACACAAAGGACCCCAAATAGCCAAAACAATCTTGAAAAAGAAAAATGGAGCTGGAGGAATCAGGCTCCCTGACTTCAGAATATACTACAAAGCTACAGTAATCAAGACAGTATGGTACAGGCACAAAAGCAGAAACACAGAAAAATGCAACAGGATAGAAAGCCCAGAGATAAACCCACGCACATATGGTCACGTTATTTTTGATAAAGGAGGCAAGAATATACAATAGAGAAAAGATAGCCTCTTCAATAAGCAGTGCTGGGAAAACTGTACAGCTACATTTAAAAGAATGAAATTAGAACACTCCCTAACACCATACACAAAAATAAACTCAAAATGGATTAAAGGTCTAAATGTAAGGCCAGACACTATCAAACTCTTAGAGGAAAACATAGGCAGAACACTCTGTGACATAAATCACAGCAAGATCCTTTTTGACCCACCTCCTAGAGAAATGGAAATAAAAACAAAAGTGAACAAATGGGACCTAATGAAACTCAAAAGTTTTTGCACAGCAAAGGAAACCATAAACAAGATGAAAAGACAATCCTCAGAATGGGGGAAAATATTTGCTAATGAAGCAACTGACAAAGGATTAATCTCCAAAATTTACAAGCAGCTCATGTAGCTCAATATCAAATAAACAAAGAACTCAATCCAAAAATGGGCAGAAGACCTAAATAGACATTTCTCCAAAGAAGATATACAGACTGCCAACAAACACATGAAAGAAGGCTCAACATCATTAATCATTAGAGAAATGCAAATCAAAACTATAATGAGATATCACCTCACACCAGTCAGAATGGTCATCATCAAAAAATCGACAAACAGTAAATGCTGGAGAGGGTGTGGAGAAAAGGGAACCCTCTTGCACTGTTGGTGGGAAGGTAAAATGATACAGACACTATGGAGAATTGTATGGAGTTTCCTTAAAAAACTAAAAATAGAACTACCATATGACCCAGCAATCCCACTACTGGGCATATACCCTGAGAAAACCACAGTTCAAAAAGAGTCATGGGGATTCCCTGGTGGCGCAGTGGTTGAGAGTCCGCCTGCTGATGCAGGGGACGTGGGTTTGTGCCCCAGTCCAGAAGGATCCCACATGCTGCGGAGCAGCTGCGCCTGTGGGCCGTGGCCGCTGAGCCTGCGCGTCCGGAGTCTGTGCTCTGCAATGGGAGAGGCCCGCGTACCGCCAAAAAAAAAAAAAAAAAAAAAAAAGAGTCATGTACTACAATGTTCATTGCAGCTCTATGTACAATAGCCAGGACATGGAAGCAACCTAAGTGTCCACTGACAGATGAATGGATAAAGAAGATGTGGCACATATATACAATGGAATACTACTCAGCCATAAAAAGAAATGAAATTGAGTTATTTGTAGTGAGGTGGATGGACCTAGAGTCTGTCACACAGAGTGAATAAGTCAGAAAGAGAAAAACAAATACCATATGCTAACACATATATATGGAATCTAAGGGAAAAAAAGGTCATGAAGAACCTAGGGGCAGGACGGGAATAAAGATGCAGACCTACTAGAGAATGGACTTGAGGACATGGGGAAGGGGAAGCTGGGACAAAGTGAGAGAGTGGTATGTATGTATATACACTGCCAAACGTAAAATAGATAGCTAGTGGGAAGCAGCCGCATAGCACAGGGAGATCAGCTCAGTGCTTTGTGACCACCTAGAGCGGTGGGATGGGGAGGGTGGGAGGGAGCGAGACGCAAGAGGGAAGAGATATTGGGATATATGTATATGTATGGCTGATTCACTTTGTTATAAAGTAGAAACTAACACACCATTGTAAAGCAATTATACTCCAATAAAGATGTTTAAAAAAAAGGTAGTATCAATGATGATACACAGTGAGTAACACCTGATTAAATTTTGAAATTATAATGGAAAATTAGTAAAATTTAATAAAGGGGTAAAATCTAAGTGACTACATGTGGAGTGAGAGATAGTGAAACCTCAGTGGACCGTTGAGGAAGAGGAAAAGTGAGCTGGCTTTATCATTCTTAGCTATTGTTTTGAGCTTTTTTTTCCACAAAATACTCAGCTTTTTCAAAATTGATAGAAAAAGTGATTGAAAGTGTTCTAAGATTAGTAAGTAAATTTTAGAGGGAGAACAATCCTATAATTAAAATATAAATATCTTCTTCTTACTGGTAGACAATCAAATCTATATGTAAATTATAACAAATTTTTTTATAATGATTGGATTAGAGAACAGTTTTTAAAAGTGTACATCAATACTATGGAGTCAGATAATCTTTTTCTGCAGTAAATATGGAAAAGAGCTACCAATATTCTCTACTACTGCCCTCTTAGCCATATAGTTTATCCTTCTATGATAAAAAATGGCCTATATCTACTTTCCTAATTGATAATACATTTAAAAGAAAAGTCCTTCATTATCAGTAAGAAAAAAATAGTATGCTTACATAACCTGTGTTTCATAAATTAATAAAATGGAAAAAATTAGAATTTATAACTTTTGTACTATTTTCTTTAACAAATAGCTTAAGAATATAAATGAAATGGAACAACATATAGTTAAAATTTAAACCAAAAAGGAAATTCACAAGAGCTCAATAAAAATTTTGCTTCCTAAGAATACGATTTTATTAACATAATCTACACAAATATATTCCTTCACTTCCTGCTATTTCTTTGCATATTATGTGCTTCTTATTTCCATAGGAACAGTACAAGTTATCTCATACCAAGATAATTGTTGTCTCACACTTGCTTTGTTCACTTGTTGATTTTCCCATTGATTTTCCATCTGGCCCAAAACAGTGTTTTTGTAAAACTTTAGAGAAAAGATAACGGAAGCTTTTTCTGAAATTCTCATAATAACCTCACATGCCTATGATGTAGTGAGTCTTCAATCAAAGGAAAAGAGGAAAGGATATTTGGGTTCAAGTAAACAGAAACAATGGATTAGAGATGACTCATGACATTTTTAGAAAAAAAAATGTAAATTTAATGACAGTTTATGAAGAACTGTGAAATATCTAAAGATGTGAAATATAAATGTTTACAATACAGGCAACTGCTCCAAAACTTCAATTCCCCTACAGTGCCCATCCATCTGTAATAGATGATTTTGGACCACGCTTCTCAACTCTGCTTTCCATAAACCAATAATGAAGATGATGCTAAATTATTATTTTTATAAATCATCACAATAAACATATTACTTCTATTTTATAGATAAGAAAACATACTCACAAATAGGTGTTAAATAACTTTCCCTAAAACTGGGGTTTCTAACTCATTCCTTATACAGTATTACCTTCAATCTCATAATACTTCTTCCTACTTCTCACACATATATCAATCTCAACTTTTACCTCATGTGCCCATATACCTCTTGTCTTTTTCCTTCCTTTCTTTGAATTCGCTCCACACACTCAGTTATCTTTACAGGTGATGCCTCTACTATAAGGCTTTTGTAGTACAGATTTCCCTTTGCCCTAAGGGACAGAGTATATGGAACTCAGCTCTATATACTAACATCAATCATTACTCTTATACCATTTTAAAGATAAAATCAATTCACCTTTTGAAGTAGCCCTAATACCTTGATAAATTGTTAAATACAGCAAAGACAGAGGATTATAAGATACTTTCTCTGAAGCATTTGGTGTATTATTGAACTCTATCCAGAACATCCTTTTTATTAAAAATAATATCTGTGCCATAATCTATGGATTCAAAATTATAAGCATAGTGGTAGCCCGAGAGCTTGTTAAATATTTTCTCAAAAGAAAAGAAAAAAAGCCTTATTTGCTTGCTACTAACCAAATGCCTATCAAAATTCAACTGGAAAAAATGGAATCCTTTTTAAAAAACTGACCCAATATTTGACTAGAAAGATAAAACGCTGAATAAAATTTATAAAAGAAAAGATAGAAGAGTCCTTGGAAAATCTGTTTTCCAATTTTAAGTTTATACCTACGAGTAACATAGAAATTATTTTCAAATTGTTATTTGAAGTCTCTATAAATAAAAGAGAATTGCCATTTTATTTTCTTTGCCTGTATCTTTATGAAACGTGAAAATATTAGTGTACCAAACACAAGAAAATGCAAGGCAGATATCCCAATTAAATAAATATTTAAAGCAAGGTTGTCACACACACAAAAAGAAAGCCCTGATGAAGAGCCATGCATTAGATCTATATATTTTCATATTACACAGGAATTAGTGGATATAAAAGGAAAGATATATTAAGGTTAATTTACATGGTGATATGGAACAATCAATTTATCTTGTTTCCAACCTAAGTCCTTTCCTTTGATACAGTTTGAAAAGGAAAGATTGCTGTGGCATCTGTCTTTATGATATAGCAGAGAACAACTAAATAGAGGACCTGTCTTCATGGAGATTGTAATGCTGAAATATTTTATTCCTTCAAATTTTATATCGACATGCCTTTACTGAAAAAACTGAAGCCAAATAGATAATTGTCATTAATGAAAATGTTCCCACAATCTACAAAATAGATTCATATGTAGATATATATAGTAAGATTTTAGGTCATAAGGTAAACTAGTGATTCATGAGATATATATATCCAGCCATGCAATTCAAACAAACATTAACCTAATGACATCTCTTCTTCTCTGGTTCTGGTCTTTCTATCACTTACAGGTGTGACAAAAATTTTAGAATAGCAAAGTTCTGAGGATCACTATACCACAGAAGGAGGAATTAATGAAGAGGTAAGAGAAAGTGAGTGCTGATTGAAAAAATTTCCTTAAAGCACAAAATAGCAGGCAAGCAAAGCACAATTTGAAGAGTTAGCCAAGGAAAGAGTGGGATAAATCAAAATAATCTTAGGTGGAGAGCAGAAATTTAGGGAAGCTTAAGACAACTGAATAGAGCCACACACTGAGATCTTCTGTTGTGGGAATAAATCTAAATCCCCAAAATGTTTGGAAATTTTTGAGACACTCGTAGGGGGAAAATAATAGAAAATCAACAAGAAAAGAATAGAAGAACATGAGAAATATGGGTTAAATTTGTGGTGATTACCAAGACTTTGCTATTTTGTAGGTGAAATCCCTTCAAGTAATAAAATTCAGTGGTTGGCTGTGTAGACAAATGGTTGAAATAGATCAGATGAAGTATCATTAGGCTTGAGGAAGGATTGTGAAACTTGCATGTTCTATGGGTCATCAGTGGGGATGCTGCAGTCATCAAGATAATAGAATGTGGCCAAGAAGAAATGAAAATATGAGACAAATACAGAAACCCTTGGCAAAAGATTACAAAAGAGTGGGATGACTTGTTTCAAGAGGAAATTTGATTTTGTGAAAATTTTAGTAATGTAAACTCTAAAAATTAATAGGCATTGAGACTAGGTAAACCTCCTTACTTCTCACTTAAGCTAAGGTGGTATTAGAAGATTCCTTGTTTAGGCTTTTACTGTATGGAAAAAGGAATTAGCAGGGGAAAGATTAATTTTAACTCTGGAACTTAATATTGTGTGAGTAATATTCCTATCATGAAATTTTGGTAGAAGGACTTGAAGTTGTGTTCTCATGACACATTATGGCTATTCATATAAAATATTGGGAAAGGATCCCGAATAGGATGAAGAGTGATTAAAAACTGTTTAAGATCATTAATTATTGGGTTAGGACTAACCTGCTATCTAAGACATGTCTTGGTGACTTCAGTATGAGTAGAGGAAGAAAGGGAGAGGAAACAGTAGAAGTGATGGAAGGAAGGGCATTTATAACATGTAAACAGAAAGAACAAAGTGTCACTCATCATCCCATTATACAAAGGGTTCAGTCACAACCCACTGCATTCACCCATCCCCACACCAGTGTAATCTGAGGAGAATTTAAGATTAAAAACAGGATTAAACATTTTGTGCTTTGGATATACAGGCCCCTAGATAGTTAAGATGCATATATAAGGAAGAATTTCAATGACCCAGGGTTCTTGTATCTTCCCATACCTAAAAAAGCACTAAAATCATTAACTTGAGGTATCTTTTCTTTGTGATTAGTAGTACTCTTTTAACAAGATGTATATCTGACAGCATGTATTTCCCAGACCTCACACCAAAAAAAAAAAAAAAAAAAAGAAAGAAAAGAAAATGTATATAGGCCACTCTCCTAGCTTTTTGAAGCAGTCCCCTCAGACCTATTGAGAGGCTGTTTCCTGGGCTCTAGTCCTCAGTAAGGTCCCTGAATAAAACTTAACTCACAACTTTTATGATGTGCATTTTTCTTTAAGTCAACAGTTTTGTGACTTAGGTGGGACCCAGAGCAGATTTCTCTACTTAGCCTACTATGAGGATCCGGAGGCTTGGTACTAGCAAGGGCTCTTTATGTCCCCCTGCCTCCTTGGTGAGTCCAAATGATTGGGTAAGTTTCTCCCGGTCTCAGATCTCCAATCCTGGTTAACGATCCTGAGCTTTTATTTAGTGATGGATAAGCTCCTACTGTGAAGAGTAGGGTTTCCCTGAACTTCAGGCAGTTCAAGAAAGAGGTACCTTGAATTGAGTTGAAAGACATTGTAAGCATAATTGAAACTTTTATCTTTTTTCTCTACTTAATCCCTCCAGAATTTCAAAAATCTGAGTATTCTTAGTTTTTATGGCAATACAGTTATTTGTATAAGTTCAATAAGATGTGTTCACCTTATAACAGGACAAGTGGAAATATTGGTTATATTACTATAGTTTTGACTGGAAGGTTACCTTTGAGAATATACATAAAATCAAATATAACCAGACAGCTTTAAAGAGCTAAAATAGACTTTATGGAGCCTTGGAAAAGCAATCTGGTACTTTGCTAACAGAGTTCCCAGCAGCCTTATCAGGTGAATTATGGAAGGCCATTTCTTGGCAGGTACAGGAATCTCAAGATATTTTGGGGTTCTGGAGAAGAGAGGAATCCACTCAAATCTGTAAGTATTATAGGTGGAATCGGATGACAAATCCTTGGCATGACTTTCCTGGTCTTGAGAGACCTTTTAACGTTTAATCTGAGATTCCTTATAAAAATTTCTAGCAAAGCCAACTTAAAAACATCTATATGATCAATTATATTTATGATTATATTTATGTAAATAATTAAGCCAAGTTTATTGTAACCAGACTGATTTGGCTAACAAATTAGCCTTAATTTTGCAGAAATAAGGGTAATTTTAGTGACAACAATTATGTTTCAGTAATTTACCTTTGTGGATATTAAGTTTTAATGTTGTTAACTGTATTTGAGGTTTGGTATTTAATGCCTAAGACTCACTTCCTAGATAGTTCCTTGTTACTACGTTGCCTCATTGTAGGGTTTAATTGAACTATTAAAAGGACATTCTAAGCTTGTTTCTGAGGTTTATCACAGTAATCTACCTTTGGATAAGGATCAGATGCCTCATGACTTACAACCAGGATTATATATACTAGAAAAGACAATTCTCTCCAGCATAAATAGGAAGTCCCTTATTAGGTACTTTTAACTAGCTTGTGCACAACAAAACTGAAGAGGATTAACTCTTGGATTCAAATTTTCAACTTAAAAGGGCCCCTGTAATGGACTTGTCTATAGAGAGGACTGCTGACTTCAAACACACTTTAAAACAATGTTCAAAAGAGAAGAAACAACATCCACACCAGGATGAGAAGATGACATCAGAAGTAGACAGCTATCTCAAGATACCAGACCTAACCTGAATGATTATTTATAGTGTTTCTGATTCTTGGACTTTTGCACAGTATAGCAAATGTTTTTCTATCATAGATGCAATCCTATGAAAATTTTAGATATCAATCCAATTGTTGAGTTTGTGGTCAATTACCTATATCCTTTACCTTCTGGTTTATTTTCGTGGATTTTTCCTCTCCAAGGCTCTGATTGGATGGCCCTTATAAAATTTATTTTAGAAGAAGGAAGCTGTAGTTCTTTTTAGAACATTATTACTATTACTAAATGTGATCCCCTTGCTTGGCAAATCACACTTGCTCTGACCCTGGCCATAAATATGAATTTTCTTTTAAAGTTACTTAAGCTCAGTCAGCACAACAAGCAAAATTCCAGTCAAATAATAAAACTTCCCAATTATTAGCAGGGCCCCTCCTTCAGTTATGGAATGGACTTATATGGTTAACACCAGGCTATGGTAATTTAAGTTTAAAGGCTCTACCTATATTGGGAACAATTAAATTATAATAAAGATAATGAGTCTAATAATGCTAGGAAATTAGGTTGGTGCTATATGAAAAACACCAACACATCATTTCCCTTAAAGATAGCAGTTGGTGTGGAACAGACTGGGTCTGGCGACCAGGGATATACTAGGTCAATCCTCAAGGAACTCAATGGCTTTGTGGCCCTGGTTTCCACCAGTATGGATAGGAAGATATACCTTAGGATTCCCTTGAGCTCAAGACCACAAGTGTGCCACTTTAGATATGACTCCAACAAATTTATCTTTAGTACAAGACTGATGGATCAAGAATTCCGCATTTTATTGGTATGAACATTTAGCAGCTATTTTTCTGCCTTCAGTAGAATTGGAAGATATAATTGCCCACACCTAAGTCTTAATAAAATTCACCCAACAGGCCTTAAATTATAGTAATCAGGCTATTAGCCTACTGAATTCTGAGGTCTTTATGATGAGAAAAGCGGTATTACAAAATTGCATGGCTCTTAATATCCTTACAACATCTCAAGGAGACACCACCACCACAATTTAAACTAAATGCTGTGCTTTATACCAGACGAATCTTCTGATATAACACATTTAATGACCCACATGAAAACAGATTTCTGCCTTAAGTGATTCCCTTCTTAGTCTTGGTGATTTTTTGATCTTTTAAAGAGCTGGTTTGGTTCTGGATTCTTATGGCTTAAGTCTCTACCTATGATCTTATTAATGCTACTAGTTATGGTCCTTATATCCTGTCCATTTTCTAAGATTGTTGTTTCTTGGATTATACAATGTGTAACCAGGTCTCTGACAAAATCGATGGCTAAACACCTTGAAGCAATTGATCACGTACATAGCTCTATGTAAAATTAATTGTAATAGTGCAACTCTAGATATGGGAAGAAGCAACGAGAGACAACATTTTCTGGATCACAAAAGACTAGTAAAACAGAGTATTTAGAGAATTTTTAGGTTACTAACAGGGATTAATCCAAATAGAGCACATGAATGGCCTATCAACTAAATTCTCCCCTGAGCTAGGAATAAGCCTTCCTCATGCCATAGGACAAATTGGTGATGAAATGTCTCCTAAACCTTGATCAAAGTTATGATCAAAAGAGGGGAAGCTGTAAACAAAATTAACAAAGAGTGTCACTCATCATCTTGTTATACAAGAGGTTATGTCACAACCTACTGCAGTCAGCCACCTCCACCACCAGTGCAATCTGAGGGCAATTTAAGATGAAAAACAGGATTATACATTCTGTGCTTTGGATATACAGGCCCCTACATAGTTAAGATGCATATCTAAGGAAGAATTTCAATTACCCCAGATTTCTATATCTTCCCATACATAGAAAAGCACTAAAATCATTAACTTGAGGTATCTGTTCTTTGTGATTAGTAGTAATATTTTGCCAAGATGTCTGCTTGACTACATGTATTTCTCAGCCAAAGCATTCATATATATACTGGCCCCTCTCCTACCTCTTTGAAGCAGACACCTCAGACCTACTGAGAGGCTGCTTCTCAGGCTACAGTCCTTAGTAATGTCCCTGAGTAAAACTTAACTCACAATTTTTATGTTGTACATTTTTTTTTAACTTGAGAAACCAAAGGGTTTCTTACAACAAAGTTGAGGGAATCTCAAATGGGTAGATGGTGGGAAGTGTAGGAATGGACAAAAATAGGGAAGGTCTGGATAGAGTTGAGTCTAGAGATGGAAAAAGCCACAGTGAAAAAGAGGGTTGGATAAGAAGTTTGGAGCTAAGGAGCCTTGATCATTTCTTCTTTGAGGTTATTTTTTTTAATACAAAATTTGACAGTGCTTTCTTGAATTTGTTTAAATTTATTGGAAATCAAGCATTACTTACATTTTGCAATATTTTAAACTAATTAGAAAACACAGTAAAATACTTTCCAAAAGAGAATTTTATTGTAAAAACTTAGTCTTGCTTCTGTTATTGAAAATGTGTATAAAAAGCAAACCATTAAGATATATTTACAGATAATACAAATACTATCTGTCTCTTGCATACACACAAGCACATAATTAAGTAAATAATTAAATATTTCATTATGTGTTTCTCAGGGGAATCTTGTAAGAATCTATAGAAATATATGCATTTTTTAAAGTTGATTGCAAATATTTCTCTACTTATCAACTGCTAAGAAACATCACACTACTTTTATAAACATCACATTAAATTGAGACAGATTTCACTGTGTTCTGGCTTTGGTTATGCCCCTATCAAAACCTTTTAGAATCAGAAAATGTGAATTTTATTTAAATAGATTAGTGCAGTTTCAATCATGTCGTGATTTTCTTTTGTGACATTTCTTGCAATTTATCAGCTTTTTCTGAGTTTCCAGTGGTGGTTGGATGGTGATGATGGTAAACAGAAAAAATGGTCCTGGAAATATCAGCTAAATTCAGGGAAAGGAACAGCATATTCTGCAAATAAAAAAATATTCAGAAGTCATTTCAGTAGTTCTCAGTGTTATATTTCCAAAGGCAGGGAAAAAGACAAAACCAAAAAAAAACCCACAATAACTTGGTTTTTGATGATGTATTACCAGTGTGTAAATACTTAATTCCAAACTCTTTGGTCTGTTCAATTTTCTTAAATCTAAAACTGCTCTAAAAAGTAAAGTCTCTTAATTTTAAAAAATAAATAAAAATAAATGGTCTCTCTAGACTCTATACATCTCTTTCTGTGATTCAACAAATAGCTCTGGAAATAGTGATTTAATTATAATTTACAGAAATCATTATATAAATATCCTGCCTCTATGGTTTTCCTTAGGACTGGGTATTTGGAAAGAGATGGAAAGGATTTTTGTTTTGCAATATTTTCCAAAAGAGCTTTCAGGTTACATTTAATTTTTATAACTATTATTTTTATTACTGAAAATTTATGTCATTTATTGCAATTGCTCTGGGATAACAGATTATTGGTTCACACTGTTTTCAGTATTTTCTGGATAACTTATTTGAGAGTGGATGGTACTGACTGCTCATTCCATGGGACAAACGTGATTCCAGGCAAGTTTTCAGTCAAAAAGTCAGGTGAATTATGAAAAGATAAAGCTTGCTTATCCAGTTTTAATGAAATTTTAAAATCATACATACGGACTCAGCAGTGAGCTGAGGACAGTTTTATGTCTTTGAGCTTCAATAGGTTCTATGATTTTGAGGCACAAGAACATTAATTCTTGTGCTTCAAAAACACAAAAAATTGAGTGCTCTAAAACATGTTTTAAAAGGGAATTCTGCTGGATAGCATGGAAATACTAGGAAATAGTTAATAACTAGCTCTCTGGCAAAAAAATATATATCTCTCTATATATATAGCTACAGACCTACAGATATGGATATATAGACATGTATCATAAAACTGTACTAATGTAAAGGATGTGCAGCACACAATCTACAAGTAATAATAAAATGTATTCATCATTGTCATTTCCATATAGCCAATTAATTCTCACAGGTTGTTTCAGTTGATTTTTGCCAACCTTTTGGATTTGCTGCCAAATTACAGTTTCAGTTGATGAGCCAGTGTAGTTGCAACATGAATGCTGGTTGATATTTTTCTTTAATGAGTAAAATGATAGTGAAATCATAGGCATGTTGAACTTTACTCATTTGTCAGTGACGTAGGCTACTTTTTACTTAAAAGTGTTCTCAAATACTGAAGAATATTTCCTCTTTTGTGTGTGTGCTATACACAATGTAACAGCTACAGACACCATGCACTTGGAAGTTTAATCTGCATTATGAACACTGCCCCTATCATTTTCTAGAGAAACAAAGCACCTTTCTTCCTATTTCAAGCTTCCAGCATGATGTCACTGAATGCACAGTTGGGAAAAGATACACAGTAGTCCCCAATTTTGCAGTATCAATATTTCTACCATATGGATTGATATAATAAACATAAAAAACCTGACAATTATAGATGAGAGAAAACAACCCTAAAATTAGAAAGCAGTAACTTTTGCATATTAATAAGTTATGTAATTAATTTTAATTTATGTAACTTAATTTTAAATAATAGTTCTTTAAAAAAGGGCTTGCAAAATTTCTGAAAATTTAACAATCGGCTCTCACAAGCACTTATGAACCAACTTCAGCACAGCACTGCTCATGAGCCTCTAGTAAGCCCCAAACACCTGTACACCATTAACACCCTTCCTGGTTTGCTAGGAACTTTTCCAGGTTTTAGCACTGAAAGTCTCACATTCCAAGACACTGGACATTTGGTTACCCTAATCCATGGACCATCCAAAATAGTTATATAACTGCCTAGTTACTAATAGAGCTGGATTTTTCATCTGAATTTATAGCCCTTGCAAATTCCTTTCCCCTCAGCATCCCTGTCCTCTGCTGAAGCTGTTTGCTAGGACGATAGACTCTGAAAGATGAATTATCATCATGGTTCCAGTCACTGTCACATCTTGAATAGCACAGTTGTACTATTCACCACCTTGAATTTGTTGTAACTCAAGTACATACAGCCTAAGTTCATCATCTCCTTCTGGTTTACTGAAATCAAGGTTTGGGAACCATTAAGTCCTCTTTCCTTCACATAATGTGATCTCTAAATATTCAGTTGGAAGAGCAATTCTGAAATTAAACGATGTTATATTCACACAGTGCCTAATACAGTTGTTCATTAAGTAGTAAATATTACAATAGTATTCTTATGATTATTCCCAGTCCCTTCTTAAACCAACCATTTATTTTCCCTGGCAGCCCTTGCTGAGAGCCAGCCTGCCTTTCAGCTGAGTATGTGCAACTATTGCAGAGCCCCTCTTCATTACATACGATTGAAGAAAGGAGCCCTATGGCTGGCACTTCACACTGGCATAATGAGCATCAGCCATTACTTGCACCAATGATTCAGTCCCTGATTCTGTCCTTTTTGCCCGAGCAAGCTCTAAACATAGCTAATTCATGCAGTCAGCCTCTATGAGCCACATTTTACTTCAAGTCCTTTATTTCACAGTTGTCTTTCAAATTTAACCCATATTCACATCCAGAAAGAACAGGGGACTACTTCTTGCCAGGGTGAGAAATACTTCCCACCTTGATGTTATAGTTTTGGCTGGAAATCAAATCTAGGAAAAGGAGTGACAAATGTGGGTAGTGAAGACTTCTTCAATTTTTTTTTCCTTTTTTTTAGGAAATTGTTTATATAACTTGAGATAGGACCTAAAAGATAAGCCAGTGCTCTAGATTAGAGGTCAGTAAACCCTGGACGGCCCACCTACTGCTGTTGTAAATAAAGTTTTATTGGAACACAGCCCTGCCCATTCATTTACATATTGTAAATAGCAGCTTTTGCACTACAACAGCACACATCACTGCGTAGCTGTGACCCAGACCAAGTGGCCTATAAAGTCTATATATTTACTATCCAGCCCTTTATAATGAGAAAATGTTTGCCAATCCCTGCTCCAGTGTCTAAACGAAATACTTTAATAGCTTTGCCTGGTCAGGGGTACATGACTTGGGAAAGAAGACTGCTGATCTCTAGCTGCTCCTAGTTTTTCAAATCAGGAAGAAGACATGCTCTTGCTTTTTCCTCAAATAAAGCCACATAGGCTCTTGCTATGAATGCATTTACCTAGAATGTATTGGAGACCAGGACTAAGGCTATTGCTTGCTTTGACAGAATTTTCTAAAACCAAAGTCAGAGAGAGTCCTAACAGCCTGCATTGTCAGATACTGATATGCTTATTCCAAAAATGCTGGGATGGTTTCTGTTTGCCAGGCAGCTTTCAAAACACCATCATCATTTTCAAAAAATTATATCTGAATTCCCTGACAGTGAAAGATTAACAAGTTGTGTCTCCCTGGGCCAAAATTAAATTTGCTCTTTCATGAAAAAAAAAAAAATTCATATTTTGTGTAGAGGAATAATCATGAGTAGAGATTAAGAAATTCTTATCATAGGCTGAGATTTATACAACAAAATCAAGTATAATAATCTCAGTCGGGCTTCCCTGGTGGCGCAGTGGTTGAGAGTCCGCCTGCCGATACAGGGGACATGGGTTCGTGCCCCGGTCCGGGAAGATTCCACGTGCCGCGGAGTGGCTAGGCCCGTGAGCCATGGCCATTGAGCCTGCACGTCCGGAGCCTGTGCTCCGCAACGGGAGAGGCCACAATAGTGAGAGGCCCGCGTACCAATAATAATAATAATAATAATAATAGTAATCTCAGTCAAACAAATGCGTTAATTACACTGTTATTCTTCTATGGTGCTTCATTGGAGAGCTGTCTGAATTAAAACCATTTCTTTCTCAGTTCTTACATTGTCTTTCTCTACATATTTTCATAAAATAAAACCAAATCACCATGATTATTGAATTTTGTGAAGTCTGCTTCAATTGATATGGTAGAAAATTAGGTGAGACTGGATTCTTACTCTTCGATAGTTTTTGTTTTTTGGGGTTTTTCTTAGTATCTTTAAACAAGAAACTACATTTTTGCCTGAAGCACTGGCAATGTTAGGTGTTTGAACTGGGGAAGCTCTCCCAAGATTGCATATCATGAGTAATTTTTTTTTTAAAGAATGCCGTAAGTCTCCCTTGTTGAGTAGATGTCCTTTAAGTGTTTTCCAGTAGAAATGATAGAATTATTGAATCAGGCCCTAGAAAGTGACATAAGTCTACCCTTCATACAGATATGAGAAGAAATAAAGTCTGGGATAGAATAACAATCTACCTTATGAGCAGATCTATTTTTCTGCTTCATGGCACAAGTGTGGGGATGAGGGTGGAGGGAGCAAATTGCTTGGTGTGTAAGGCCAGGCATGAACATGTCTGAGTAAGCTGTCATCACCACTGACTCCCTTCTCAGGGCTTACCACTCATGGCTATGTCTACCCACCCAAAACCCATACAAACACACACACACACACATGCACATATACTGAGTCATTCATGGTTTCAAGAAATTAAATGTTCGCTAAACGTAGTCACCTCGCAAGCCAATTTGAGTTCAATGCAATAAGCAATGACTCTGCCTAATTTTCCTTCACTCTTGCTTGCACAGCCCAAAGCATGATCAGGGTAGAGCAGACGCTCACCTTTACATTGTTACTCTCGACTGGGCTTTAAACAAAGTCAGTTTTAACTTATAGTAGAATCTTGGGGGTGAGAGGTGAGAAGAATGATAAGGCCTGATGAAAATCATAAGGAAAATAGATCATCTAGTCACCATTCTGCTTTAGTACTCAGTCTCACAGCCATGTCATCTTTGATGGCAATGGAGGGAAAAGAAAGTCACACTCTCTGTTATCTTTGTTGTTAAAACCATCCCCAATCTTTAAGGCAAATAGTGTCCTATTAGAAAAGTATTCCTTCACCTACAGAAGAAAAATTTAATTTTAGCTTCACTTCATCAATTACCCTGTGGAACTGATAAAGTAATGAGGCATACACATGATTTGACTACAAGTGAGAGTGGGGCATGTTTTGGGAATGGGGGCAGACACTTGATAATTTATTTGTGAGAAACAACTCACTCTCTTTTGTTTTGCTCCCTGTAAATATATATTTTTTATCCCCCTTAAAAGCTCCACTCTATGCAAACTCAGTCTTTCCAATAGCCATAGATTTCTAAATAAAGCACTAGTGATTTAAGGTCTTTAAAAACTGAGCAGAAAAATTAACACAAAATGAGATTCACTAAAATTTATATTACTTATTTTTCAAGGTAAAATGTTTTTAAATTAGTGTTTATTTATACACATAAGTACAACTACATTGATAAATGCACTATCAATGTGGCAACTTTATACCAACATTTGATGAATGTTTATTGAATGAATAAACAAATAAAGTATTACATGCATGACACCTGTTTAGTGATATGAAGAAGGTCAATCATATGAGATAGACCTTGCTCGAGAGATTTCATTTTAGTTCCCAAGTCAAATATATATCCTGTGTTGAAGGCTAATATTTTGAACATTAAATTGAGGGTAATTTTTCTTTTAAAAAATATTATGAAACCTTTCAAACATTGAGAACATTGATAATAATGTAAAAAAAAGAAAAAAGTCCATGAATCCATCATGCAGCTAAAACTATATTTGTCTCCTCAGAAACATAATTTCACTAAACATTAGACACTGACATGTCTATGTTGAGATAAAGATAGATAGATAGATCTATTTCACTCACTTTAACTGCTGAAGAGGTATAACAATTTATTTTTCATTCCTCTATTGGATGGTTGGATGATTTCCACTGAATAGAGTTTGTATTTCCAGAAAAATTTCTTGCTACAATGTGACCTCTGAGAACACAGAGCCAGTAGTATCTATTGATAAGAAAGGAAGAGGTGAGGCTTAAAAGAAAAAAAAAATTGCTTGGACTTGATATTTAAGACACATTTTAAAAGCTCTTGTCAGAAATAATAGTTTGGAGAGAAATGCATGTATTTGCAAGACTCAGATTTTATTAAAAGAAGAAAATCTTAATAGGTTCAAAATGCAAAAATAAAAATTAGAGAACTAAGAGGGCAACAGGAAAAAAATAAAAAGCTATGGGACTGCAGGAGGGTCTTGGAGAGGTTAAGGACCCATACACTGAGAACTATAAAACATTAATGAAGGAAACTGAAGAGGATGCAAACAAATGGAAAGATACCCCATGTTCTTGTATTGGAAGAATTAATAATGTTAAAATGTCCATTTTATTAAAAGCAACACACAGATTTAATGTAATCCCTATCCAAATATCCACAATATTTTTTTACAGAACTAGAATGAATAATTCTAAAATTTATATAGAACTACAAAAGACCCCAAATTGCCAAAGCAATTGTGAGAATAAAGAACAAAGCTAGAGGTATCAAGCTCCCTGAATTCAGTCTACGCTACAAAACTACAATAATCCAAATAGAATGGTACTGGGACAAAAACAGACACACAGATCAATGGAACAGAATAAAAAGGCCAGAAATAAACCCACACACATATGATCAATTAGTTTATAACAAAGGATGCAAAAATATACAGTGGGAAAAATACAGTCTCTTCAATAAGTGGCGTTGGGAAAAGTCAACAATTCCATGTAAAAGAATGAAATTAGAACATTTAGTCACACGATATACAAAAATAAACTAAAAATGGATTGAAGCCCTAAATATAAGACTGGAAACCGTAAAACTCAGGAAAACGTAGGCAGAAAACACTTTGACATAAGATGTAGCAATATATATTTTTTGAACCTATCTCCTCCAGCAAAGAAAACAAAAACAAAAATAAACAAATAGATCCTATTTAAAGTTTTACACAACAAAGGAAACTATCAACAAAATGAAAAACAACCTACTGAGGATGAGAAAGTGTTTGCAAATGATTTATCTGATAAGGGGTTAATATAAAATATATAAACAGCTCATACAACTCAGTATCAAAAAACAACCCAATGGGGAGTTCCCTGGTGGCCTTGTGGTTAGGATTCCAGGCTTTCATTGCTGTGGCCTGGGTTCAATCCCTGGTCAGGGAACTGAGATCCTGCAAGCTGCATGTGGCCAAAAAAATACCCCCAAAACAAAAAACAGACCGATATAAAAATGAGCAGAAGACCTGAATAGACATTTTTCCAAAGAAGACATACAGATGACCAATGGACACATGAAAAGATGCTCAACATCATTACTCATTAGAGAAATGCAAATCAACAACCATAATGAGATCTCACCTCACATCTGTCAGAAAGGCTATCTTCAAAAGGATCACAAATAACAAATGTTGGTGAGGACACGGAGAAAAGGCTACACTCGTGCACAGTTAGTAGGAATGTAAATTGGTGCAGCCACTATGGAAAACAGTATGGAAGGTCCTCAAGAAACTAAAATGAGAATTACCATATGATCCAGCAATTCAACTCCTTGGTATATGCACTCCTTGGTGTATATCCAAAGAAAATGAAAACCTTCATTTGAAAATATACACGCACCCCAATGTTCATAGCATCATTATTTACCACAGCCAGATGGATGGGTAAAGAAGATGTGGTAATGCATATGCACAATGGAATATTACTCAGCCATAAAATAATGAAATTTTGCTACTTGCAACAACATGGATGGACTTGGAGTGAATTGTGCTTAGTGAAATAAGTCAGACAGAGAAGGACAAATACTGTATGTTATCACTTATATGTGGAATTAAAAAAAAATAAAATAAACAATAAACTGTGACAAAACAGAAACAGACGCACTAGTATCGATAACAAACTACCAGTGGGATATCAGTGGGAAGAGATATGGGGGAGGGGAAAGACTGAATAAAGGATAAAGAGCTACAAAATACTATGTATAAAATAAATAATCTACAAGGATATTGTACAGTACAGGAATATAGCTAGTATTTTATAACAACTTTACATGGAGTATAATCTGTAAAAATATTGAATCCCTCTGTTGTACACCTGAAACCGATATTATATATTAACTATAATTTTAAAAAGAGACAAGAAAGAATAGAAAGGGACAGGAGAGCTCTCTCTCTAGGAGCATACACTGAGTAAAGGCCATGTCAGTACACAAAAGAGGCAGCTGTCTACAAGCCAGGAAGTAGTTCTCACCAGACACTGTATGCCAGCGCCTTGACCTTGGACTTCCCACCTCCAAAAACTTGAGAAATAAATGCCTGCTGTTAAGACCACCCAATTTAAGATAAAAGCCTGCACTGACTGAAACAAGCATTTTTTTCAAAGGCAATCTGAATACTTCTGCATCTCTTTTTCATATTTTTGATGAATCCTTTTCCTTGAATGTTAACATTTTTTCTAGAAAGGACATTCCCTTGTTAGGTCCTAAGACTGTCCATTTTGATTGCTTACCAAAAAGAAAAAAATAAATAAAAATACAAGCAGTGTTTGTTGAGTAACTTTTCCAGAAAATATTCTGAAAACTTTATATTTGTTTGGTTCTTATTGTGCATACTACCATTTTCTTTTTTTCCTTTTATTTCTTACTTCTCTTCAGAGCAGCCACATTTTTGGTCTTGGATATCTGGACTTCCCTAGAACCTTAAAGGAGTATTTGGTGTTCTGCCATGTCCTAGAATGGCTTCAGTACTTCAAGGGAGGAGGGAATTAATTCAAGTACAAAAAGAAAGGGAACTAAATGTTAAGGTTAAGGGAGAAGTAAGGTTCTTAGAAAAGCAGATATCTAAAATTAAAAAAAAAATTCCTTCACTGCAACCAGAGAATGCAGAGTACCTGTGAGGGAGTACTGTATAGACACCTGTGGTCTGAACACTATGCCCCTTACCCTTATGAGCCACGACCGAGGGTCATCAGCCTGCCTTGGCAGTGAGGAAGTAGGCATTTAAAGTTTATGGGGCTCCCTGCTTTGAAAGAGATTAACTTGGCTTGAGCAGTGAGCAGTTCATCAATGACCATGTAGGACTGAACAATGGAAGTTTGGCTCCCACATTTCCTGCAATGTTTAATCCCAAGGTTTGTGTTGTTGGAAAGGGGGCCCTGAGAAATTACTAATATTGGGCTTTCTGCCAAATGTGATGAGAGGCTAGTTGGGTTAAATCCAAGTTAGAAAAGTAAACAAAAATTACCAAATACCATCATTTCAATTACAGTAGCACACCTAGCTCACAATGTCTTAGTTTATCTATTTTATATATAGTCATGTTTTTCTGTTCATCTCAAACTCCTAATTTAACCCTCCTTCCCCTTTCCCCTTTGGTACCATAAATTTGTTTTCTCTCTCTGTGAGTCTGTTCCTGTTTCATAAAATAAGTTCATTTGTATCACATTTTTAGATTCCATATATAAGTGATACCTTGTGATATTTGTCTTTCTCTGACTTACCTCACTTAGTATGAAAATCTCTAGGTTCATCTATATTGCTGCAAATGGCATTATATCAAGATGAGAAATTATGAGAGAAACAGGACTGTGTCTAGGATCTTGCTTTTCACAGAGATTTCCAGACTTGATATTTAAGTTCAAATATTATTTTATAGCAGGTTATTTTCCTTAAGAGGTAAACACCTTTTTTATACATGAAAGCTTTTATGATTACTGTGTGAGGTATGTAACAATTATAAGGTTTTCATACTCATTATTTTACTCTAAATGTCACCTTACAGCTGCTAGTCACATTATTACATACTTACCAAAGCTATGTCATTATCACATTTTTAAGAAACTAATCCTAATCATAGCTTGCAATCCTGAAATATAAAAGACCCAGACATGCACAGAAATATAAAAGAAACCAAATCTTTAGAGTGTTCCATATAAACAAACCTAGAGAGGTACTGTAGAACCTGTCCTGTGGAACTAACTAAAGGACTGCAGTACCCCTATATTTCCCTTTGACATGGGTCTTTTGACTGACATCCCTTACTAAACAACATTTAAGAGTGCAAAGCATTTTAGGCACCCTCTGCATTATAAAAGGATATTTCCATGAGATAATATAGTTGGCTCCCTTTTTATTCTCTTTATTACTTCATGTGAAAATATGCAACTTAACATTTAACTTATTTAACATGTTAAATTTGTGTCTACTTTGTTTCCATGTCTTAAAAATCACCAAATTATAGTTCACAAATTACACATTTATCATATAGAAATGGCCAAACAAACCAGTTTACTAAAAAACTTGTTTTAATTATAGGTGAGGCATATTAGAAACCACAGATGTATTTGTGGTAAGTATTGATTTTAATGTTGAGTACTGAAATCCAAGACAGGATATGTTACATGTCTTTGTTTACCTATTTTTAACTTCTCTCTCATTTATTTTTCTTTGTAATAGAGCAGGCAAAGTTTATCAAAACATTCTTCTATATAACACCTAACGCCCTATATTTCTTGTTTTTATTTTTATTAATAAAACTTTGACTGCTCATATAAACAAGAATTCTTCCTCTTTGCTCTCTCATGGTATCTTTGCTATATATACCGTCATTATATATGTAATAATTATGTAATAGCTTATTTCTGCAAAGGGACTCTCAAAGGTCAGACATTTCTTTTTATTAAAAACTGTGTATTTTTATGGGACTTCCCTGGTGGCACAGTTGTTAAGAATCTATCTGCCTGCCAATGCAGGGGACACAGGTTCGAGCCCTGCTCTGGGAAGATCCCCCATGCCACGGAGCAACTAAGTCCGTGGTCCAACTACTGTGAGCCTGTGAGCTACAACTACTGAAGCCCACACACCCAGAGCCCAAGCTCCTCAACAAGAGAAGCCACTGCAATGAGAAGCCCACGCACCGCAACAAAGAGTAGCCCCCAGTTGCCACAACTAGAGAAAGCCCATGTGCAGCAACAAAGACCCAATACAGCCAAAAATAATTTTAAAAAATATATATTTTTAAATAGTTTTTATTGCAGCCCCCATATATACATACAAGTGATCCCACTCAATGGTGGATATATAGTAAAGTTTTCAGAGAAAACTGAGTAACAGCTATTACCATTACTTCATTGTCAAAGACATCCATCACATATTAAAGACTTCAGAAATGTGACACTAGGATTGGGATAAAGGAACCACAAGGGAAAAGAAGCCTATTCTCTGACCTTCAAACATTCCTTTTATCTGTTGTAATTCTTATTGTATTTTCTAAAAACTCTTAATAAAACTATAGATTGTGGATGTCTAATCTGATTGTGAACTATGGGACAGAGTCTGAATCTCCTACTGCTTTTTGAGCATCTACTGCATACTAGATTGACATCAATATATGCTTCTTTCTAATGGCCAAATACAGATGTTTTGCCAAGGTGACATTAATTACTGGTGGAAAATATAATATTTCTTACATATTATTCTTCAAGGAAAGTCATATAATGAGAATATGATAGATAAAAGTTAATTTGATTAAATCAAGATTTTAGTAATTTTATGGAGGTTTAAAAAAATTAAACAACTTTATTATTTGTTATAATTATTCTCTGTATTTTTAGATTTAAAACATATTAGCTTCAAGTCAAAGGGACACAGCTTGTTTCTTTTCTCAGTCCTCCCTTGTCTTTCTTTCCTTCCATTTTTTTTTTGGGGGGGAAATAATGTATATTATATATTTCAAAGCAATGACTTTGATTCTCAATTTATTCTGTGGATAATTAAGGAAGATAAATGCTCATTGGGTCCTTATTTTTCAGCAAATCAGCAGGAGCAGACTGTTACAAAGTCACCGGGAGTTGCCCAAGTACAAATTCAAAGGGCTAATAATGGATTTTTGCCAAAGAGTGCTAAAAAGGCAACTACAATTTTAAAATAATGTATTTATCTGAAAACAGTAAGTTATTTATGAGAGAGTTCTACTCAATTATGAAGGAATGACTTTAAAATGTTTTCATACAGTGTATCCCCCAGCGTGATTTCTTGTCAGGTTTTCTCTTTCTCTTTACTGAAGGTATACCTTCAGTAGGCAATAAACCCAGAATTCACTTAAACATGATTCCTGGATGATTCTGTTGAATAAATGTTGTTTTGTTTCTCTCTTGATCTTTCCTTCCTTTATTTCTACTATGTTTCTATTATTTCTTGTCATTATTCCATACCTTCCTAAATCAGCTCCTCTCTCCCTCTCTCCCCTTCTCCTCCTGTCTCTGAAACACATACACACTCCTCAAATTGTTTGTGTATCAGGTACAGATCTGTCTTCCCTATTTTGGAGTCCCTAAAAGAAAGACCAGAGATGCCTGATTTTACTCTTTGATAGTAATGTAAGAAATTTTCTGGAAACTGTATTATCTTGTGCCAAAATCAGCTATAAACTGCAATAGAAACATTGTTGGACAATTTTACTTTTGAATTTTAATGAGAAACTCAAATGAATTATTAGCAAAATGAATTCAAGAATGTATAAAATAATTAGGGAAAATCATTACCAAGTATAATTTAATCACAGCAATAGAACACGTCTTAACCTTGGCCAATTACTTTATGTAATTCACCAAACTGAGCCACAAAATTTCAAGGTCAAATAAGTGATCATATTCATATGTGTGTAAAAAAACTTTGCTTAAAGTTTAGCAATTCATAATTTTAAAAAATCATAATGAAAAAGGAAGAAATTTAACTTAACTGGTAAAAGATATCTGTCAAAAAAAAAAAAAAGAATCACATATAATGGTGATGTCAGAAGATATCTCAAAAGTTAGGAGCAAGACAAGGATGTCCGCTATTATCATCCTCTTCAACACTGTATGAGAAAACTTAGGTAATACAATAAGACAGATAGATTGAGAGAGAGACTGAGTTAAGGATTAGAATAAAATAAATAAAATGGTTATTGTTCACTTAACGTGTTATAGATTCATAAACCAATCCATGAGAACCCACCAATTATTACAACTAGTGACTTCAAATTTATACATTTGTGAAAGTTTACTACACAAAAATCATTTTTCTGTAATACAGTAGAAACATTTAAGAAACAGACATTTTTAACGTTATAATAGAAATAAAAACTGTAAAGCAACTGAGAATACAATTAACAAAAGTCAGGAAAGAATAGTGGAAAAACTTTTAAAATGTTATGGGAGGCCATTGAGGCAGACTTAAAATGTAGAATATGCTATCTTTAATGGATGGCAAACAATACAATGTAGATGACAATATTTATAAAATGAATCCTATCAATACCTAAATTGGGGTTGTCATAAAAATTAAAGTGTTCTTTAAATTCATAAAGCTAAAATATTGAGAAGAAAGAAAAATATATCCTATCAGATATCAAACTTTTTATCAAGTTTTATTTAAACCATATGGTACTGGCATAAGGATAAACAAATATACCAATGGGCAAAAGAAAGATTCATTCATACTTAGAAGCTTTGTAGAGGAAAGCTGGCATTACAAATCAGTAATGCAAGAAACCTGGAAATAGTACCCTTGAATCACTATTTTACTTTATACAACAATTTACCACACTACAATCACATAACACAAGAAAGTTTGGGCAAAAAGGAGCTGATGTAATAACTTCGGCAAACAGTATTTTGACTAGATGCCGTAAGACCAGAGACAAAAAGAAATATACATAAGTACCAGACTCTAGATGATAAATTTGCTTCTCAGAGGGGCAAGAGGTAACATTTCTAGAATTACTTTATGTGTATACTAAGTTTGGAAAAACAAATTATAGGTATGTGGAGTCCGTTTCTCATTGCCATTATCAGATAAAGAAGCTACAACTAGGCAAAGTGGGGGTAGAGGAGTCTAGGATGACTTTTGAGATGAATCAGAGTCAGGGTTATCAGTATGAACTAAAGTTTATGATACATGTGTGAGAAAACATCAGAAGAACCTAAACTGAGGGACTTCAAAAATATGTACCGATTCTAAAAAGTGTCAATGCCATGAAAAACAAGGAAACACTGAGAAACTCTCACAGACCTCTTTAGAGACTAAGCACACACACCATCTAAATGCAGTGCATTATCCAGAAATCCATCTCGGAACAGAAAAAGGACATTATCAGAAAAACTGATGAAATCCAAATAAAGTTAGTGGTTTAGTTAGTAGCACTGCACTAATGTTAATTTCTTAGTTTTAATAAATATAGCATAATTACATAAGGTGTTAACATCAAGGGATAATGGATGAAGGGTACAATGGAAATCTCTGTGCAATCTTTGTGACTTATTACTAAATTTAAAATTATTTCAAATTAAACAGTTTAACAAAATAATTTCAACTCTACTCAACTTTCTGTTCCTCACTTCTTCTAAATGTAAAACACACTAATAAATAACATAAAACATGAATTTTATTTTTATTTAAGACATTTATGTAGAAACAAAGTATCAGCCAACATGTTTACTTAGTAAAATTACATTATGCAAAATATGACCTCCCTGTACAACCTAACTTCCCATCAAATGAGAATTGCTTAACTGGGCTATAAAACTAATTCAATGTTTCATTTTCCAGGCAGTTTTATAAAAAGACATTTTAATATTTTATTTTTTTCTAAATAACTAACAAATATTTCTGGGGTTAACCAAAATATCTCTTTGCATAAAATAAACAGAAAACCAGTAGTATTAAATAATAATGGTAATTTCTTTAGCAATTTCCTCTTTATCCTATTCATTAACACAATAGTCCATTTTGAGAGAAAATGTTTATGAAACAAGATTTGAAACCTAATTATTTTTTAGTAGTCAAGACAAGAATTACACAGCTAATCCAGAATAACAGAGTCTAAAAGTAACCTCTATTTGAATTTATTTTATATTGTCTCATTTGAGTCATGCGTGTATGTATGCATATATGTGTGTGCATGATGAGATTGTATAATAATTACATGCATTCCATGAGCAGCCAGTGAATGGATATAGGAAAGAAATAATATTGGGATTTTAACTGGTTCTCAGCCTCTGTAAGGCACATTAGGAAGAGCTGAACTTTATATTAATTATTAATTTTCTCTGATTCAGTCAATACCCTCTTATTTATTTTAAATACTTCAAGTATTTATCACGTAATCATATTTTCCCAATTTTTATTATAATGGAATCCCTGGCCTTTAGTACAATCATTCACAAGCTTTAAATTCACCTGGAGTGCTTGTTAAAACACAATTTGTTAGGTCTCACTTTCAGAATTCCTTAATCAATAGGTCTGGATGGAGTGTGAGAATTTGCATTTCTAGTCCCTACCTGATAATGCTGATGGCATGCTTAACCACACATTCTTATTGTATCTGTCAGGTGTTTCTGCTTCTAGTATTAAAAGTAGGTATTTCAAGCTGCTGCTTCTTTCTCCTAACACCCGATGTGGCAAGAAGGAATTACAAACTGGTAATTCCAAATAATGTGTTTAATGTGAATAAACATTTAGAATGAAAATAGATTTGGAAAGGAAGAACTGATATGTTTATGAAGATCATTCATTTCTCAAGAATTCTAAACCAGATTAACTACCATTTGATTGCACAGCTGATTATCTCTAGAACAATGCTACACTTTGCAAATCAATATATTGTTGTCTGAGTGAAGTATGAATTAGAGAGCTCCTGAGACAAAATGGGATTCTTCTTCTTATATACTGTCCTCCTTCTTCACCTGCTGAACAATGAGAAACATTTGCTAAACAACAATTTAAAAATATCTCCATGGACATTTCTTTCTGAGTGGTATATAAGGAAGCTTTGATCAAAAGCAGCTTAACTGAAAAAAAATATATTCCTTATGCCAAAGAGGCATATTTTGGGGTGGAAAATTCTGCTCCCCTTCATATATTTAGAATCTTCAATTGGAATAGGAAGACCTTTAATGATTATATTTAATAGGAGCCCATGTTATACACAGACTTGGGTAGAACATTAAAATGATTATTTACAGCTTTATTTTGAGGTTAAGATAGTTCAGGGTTTATATATAGTCTACATTTTTCTTTATCAAAGGAGACGTGATGGACTCTATTCTTAAAGTATAAAAAAAAGCAGCTTAACAAAAAAATGTGCCATGTTAAGTTTTTTATTTATATTTCTAAGCTGAAGTATATCTGTAAACAAATTGGTATCACACCTCTGCTAAATTTTTTTCTTATTATTTTTGTTATTGTTAGTGGTCTAGTAGCATGGATGAGGCTAGTACTTCATCAAAGCAATCAGAATTACATTAAAAATCATTTTCTTGTTGTTGTTTAATAGGAATTTTTTAATGACTTTTTTTTAGACCAGTTTTAGGTTTACAACAATTTTGAGAGAGTTTTCCCATAAACCCCCACTATCCCCATACATGCATAGCCTCCCCCATTATCAACTTCATTCACCAGAAGGGTCCATTTGTTTGTTTGTTTCTTTTTTCCTTCTTACCATGGATGAACCTATATTTACATATAATGACCACCCAAAGTTTATAGTTCACCTTAGTATTCACTCTCAGTGTTGTACATTCTATGGGTTTAGACAAATGTATAATGACATACACTCTTCATTATATTATAACATCATACAGAGTATTTTCACTGTCCTAAAAAAATATTTTTATAACTCTAATATTTCATCACCTGAAAGTTCATGATCCAAAAATTTACAAGTATTTATCTATTTATGGTGCTTCTAATGATTTCTTCTAAGATCTGATGGAAATTATCAAACCCTATGTAGAAAGATCTTCGTCTGATAAAATGAATGTATTTCTACTTGTCAATTCCCTTTGAAAGCATATATAATATTTAAAATTATTTGCAAATGATCATGAACTCATTGGGAGATATAAAACTAAAATACTAGTTCAGATATGCATTGAGACTTTTAAATGGCTGTGTCTAAAATTTATTGTTAATAGCAGTTATTTTATTGTTAGATTTTATTAGGCTATTGTGCTAGTGAATTGTTTTCTCAGAATTCCTTTTCCTTGTACTTTCTTTGTATTTTAAAGTTTATAACCTTAAAATCAAATAAAGCTTCTCAGGGATGGCATTTACTTAGAGTCTATGTCCAAATTCTTACCATATGCTATCTTAAAATACCCCTATAACCTTTTCAACAAACTTAAGAGGAAGGTATTATAATTTTCATTTTGTAGGCAAGGAAAAAGTCTCAAAGAGATGTTATCATCACCTAAAGTCACACTAGTAAGAAAATTCATTTATCATTGAACACAGGTATACCTTGATTATACTCATTGTACAAATAAATAAAGACAAATAACTTTGGGATAAATGTTTTACTTTCTACCAAGTAAGAAAAATACAGAGATTAACTTGGAACTACAATGTTGAGTTTAGTTTTCTTTCCCCCAAAGAAGCAACACTTAGTTTCTCAAACTCCTTGAGTCTACGATATCAAGAGAAATTGATTTTAGAAAGGGATGGGAGGAGAGTTCTGTCCTACCTTTGACTTTCTCTTGGTTTACCTTAAAATCTAAACTACATTTCAATTTCCCTCTCCTTTTGTTTCATGATGACTCAATGGTTTCCTATCCTTCACCTTATGCCTGACATTTAATTTATGATTATTCTGAGCTTTGCCTAAAGGGAATGAGTCTCTGGAAATATACTCTCTCATTTGACTGGTAGGTTAGTGTTGCTTTCAGTTCAACTAGTTTCCATGTAAGAATACACACTGAACTTCATCAAATCTCAGAATATCATTTGCTAAAGTAAGTGGAAAATGGCATTTTGCAGGTCTTTAATTGACTTAAGACATTGATACTGAAAACTTTGATTAAAGACAGAATTTGTATAGCTCCATCCAAAAATCTTCTTTCTACCTTCATATTGTTTCTCTTTTCAAATCTACTAGAATTGTCCATCATTATCATCCTGGCAAAAACCCAGCTCACAGATATAACCTGGGTTTGATCCTGTTACTATATACACTCATGAAAAACAAAGAATGGATGAGACAAAAATAATTTCACTATTTCTATGGCTGCCTGATTTTCCTAAGATCCAATATATGTTTTATTTAATATCCTGAGCCCAGGAGCCATTGCTGATTAAATCATTACAGTATCATTTTTTTCATTTGCTACTTTTCCCTGGTTGACTTAAAATGCTGTTTCTAAAACTTTTATTTGTTTTTTCCTTAACAATTTTGTTTCTGGTGGTTGATCTACTAAAACAAGGCCATTAGAAGAGTTTGCCTCTGTTCCCAAGGCTTTGAGCTATGTGGGACAAACCAATTATAATTGGATCATTTGGCTTTTAGAAGCCCACCTAACTCTTCCAACTTGTTCAACTGCCATCCCAGAGTCTGTGTAAAACAGGTTGTAATGAGCCAAGTACTGCCTTGGAAGAACTCAGAAGATTAAATTCTACTTGAATCAAGATGTTAGTTACTTTTGCTTTCTAAGCAGTATTTCCAAAGAGGAAATGATTGAGAATAAATCTAGTACTCAGGTAAAAATAAATGCCGACCAACAGAAGGCAGGAAGACTCAAATTACTCCTGATGATGAATAGCATCAGCATCAAACTATTGACCAAGAACAGAACGTTCTTTGGTGAACAGAAGCTCAGGAAAGAGAAAAGAAAGAAGAAAAGTAATTTAGGAAAAGCAGCATTTAGCTATTTCTTTCCTTCGACATTCACCCCCTCTTCTAATGAAGCCACTTTCCACCGTCCTCTTATTCTCATTTTCTATGTTTCGTGCTTAAAATTAGAAGGTAATGTGTCTCAAGGCAGAAAAGCAGCCTGAGCTGTCAGGAGGGGAAAGGGAAAAGTTGCTAACATGACCCGATGCAGCTAATGAGTGAAAGGATGAGAAATGTTTAAAGAACTGACTTTCCTTCCAGGCTTCCTGTATTCCAGATCAGTTCTTTCCTACTAACAGGCTTTCTCCACTGTGCTCCAACTAGGGAACGCTGAAGACTGAGAAAGCAAGACTCCAAGCATATTGGCCAAAAGGCTAATTTGCTTTTCTCATATCTACAGAAAATATTTTTTTCTTTATACTTAAAAAATGTTTTCCAGAATCAATAAATATGATATATATATATGTTAAATAAATGCAAACCAAATACAACAGGTTTTCATAGTTTAAAAAGTTCATACTGATAAATTAATGAAACCGTAATACAGAATTTAGCCTGCCATTGTGAAAGGGCCATAGAGACCAGAGCCTAGAGAGGCTGAAGAGAATAAAAGATGTTTTCCAGAAGATCAGAAATGATGTTTGAGGTTCAGAAATTATCATGGTCTTTAAGATGTGGGCATTAAATCTTTAGAGCCATAACGATGGCTATCAGAGACCTAAGATGTTTGCAACCTTCAGGCAAATTAAGAGTCCTGGATTTACAGATTGCTGGAATTCTGCAAATAACAAAGTATTTATAAATAATATTTCAGAGATAGGTTACCAAATATATGCCTAAACTGGCCTAATGCCTGAAATTTCTCCAAAATAAATCGACTCTGTTCGTTTGATGCTCTATAATATTTTGTGCGGTTAAATTTTGTTTATGCTTTAGCTGAATTACAAGTTACAGATTCATTCCTAATAGTAGGTCCAGTAGAGAAAAGAAAGGGATTACAGGGAATGTCTGAGAGATTGGGGGAAGGGGACTCCACTAATGTGAGAAAAAAAGGCAATGAATCTTGGGGTTGGGTGGTTTGATTACTTCCCAAGTTGATTAAGAGGAGGACTTAAAGGGGAATCACCATTATACTCTAATATTTTTATATGCTAGAATTGAAAGATTAAACTTTAAAAATGCCTGAATAAAAAAAATTAATACCTGATATTATATTTGGAATGCTAAGAGAAAAAGTGCTGTATTACTATGAGTTATTTTTTCTTCCCCCTGTATTCATAGTGAAAAGTTCCAAAAATAACCTGACCAATAAAACAGCTTAGATGTAGATCATATTTTTACAGTGAATCATCTAGCAAGGCAAGAAAAGACAATGGACACCGTTAATGGATTTGCACAAGTCCACAGAAGTGAGTTGTTTATGTTACAAAAAGTTTTCTTATAATATATATTTGTCATATAAGTATAGCTGATAAAGATCTTATAACTATTATCATTTTGTATTCTAAAAAGATTACAAGGTAGCTTTACAGCCTACGTGAAATCTGTAATTTTGAATGACATTCATAGAGAATATAACACAAAAAGTTTTAAGATACTCTTCGGCCAGAGATGCATGAGACTTACTTGAAATTCTAAGAACTTCACTAATTTGAAGTTTTAAAGGTAAAATTAGTAAACTTTCACATAAAAATTGTTTGCAGCTCTAAGAAGAAATTATATACTATATTTGTATGATACAAAAGCAGACTTCAGGAACAAAGTCACTGCCCTTTTTGAAGGTATTCCTAGTTTTACAATAAAATCATAGAACTTATGCTTTTCCCTGTGTTATTTTGAGTTTACTGTCAAAAGAGCCTTAGAGAATATATCTACTTAGACCCCTCTGTGACCTTTTCTTTCATTGAAACCTTCTGTGCATAATATGCTTTAATACTGGAGTTGCATAGATATTTAGCAACTAAATTTATGAACATTAAATATACATGCCTGAGGACAAACCAAAATTATTAATTGTGACAACCATTAAAACTGTGTTGCATTGCCTTCCTTGTTAATCACAGTAAGTTGGGAGAGTAGGAAAGGAAATATTCACATGGCTGAGAACCAGATTTTCCTCTATTTCTACAGAGGTGTATGACAGACCAAATTCCATGAATATCATCCGTCACTTTAGGTCTAATTCCACATGTTTTTCCTTGGCTTTTAGACCATTTTCCATCCATATTTCATAATTACTGAGTGCTCTCCTTTTTTATAAAAAACGTGAATTCATTCTTTCTGGGTTTTCATAATGTTGTACATCTTTTCTTCTCAATATGACACCTGTCCCTCAATCCTCTATATATATTTCTCCAGATCAGCATTATCCAAAATGATATTATATAACTGTCCTTGCAGATCAGTTCTGAGATCTAAGTTAGGAAAGGCTGCATTCTACTCTCCTCTCTTAGAGAATCACCATATACATCCCCTATTAAAGATTCTGAGAAAATTAAAATTAAGAAGAAATAAAACTGTTATATAAACACATTTTTTATTTATAATTTTTTCCATAACACACATGGAAATCTTAGGGAAAAATATAGTGGTAGGAAATGCTATCCCAGATTCTAATCTCTTGAATGGCTGCAATTCTTGACTATTGGCCTCTTATGTGCAAACTATTCAAAAGGTATATTATTAACAAGAAGATAGTACTCAGAACAGAGCCAGTATTCTTAATTACAGACTTAGAGAAAGCTGTGGTTTTATTCCTTCATATCCAATAAGCACAGACTGCCGTGACTTGAGATGACAATACTCAGAGAGATTTTTCCACTAATACATAAAGGTTAATGAAGGCCTTTTAATTCTTATTTCATGTGATTAAAATAGCCAACTCTTTTTTGTTACCCACCTTAAGATTTTCTATACAAAATAGAAGAAACCATAAAAATAATGGAGTATAATGAAAAGTAAACAACCAATAGAATTGGACTTTTTCAACTTAATGTCAGAGTTTGAGCAAATAAGCTATGTAATAGCAAACAATACTATAAAAATAAAAAGCACATTTAAGGTAGAGGAACCCAGCTCCAAATAAACAACTTTCTGAAATCTGCCCCTTATAAGTATATAGCTAGTTAAAAGACTGATTTGGAATGGCAGCTCTTTTTCACAAATTAAGTAGTCTCAGAGAGCTAATTAGAGATTCCTGAAGAGGATATAGCATATTAAGGTCAAGAGACTTTCATACCAGAATCCTATTTGACTATAGACAGAATATGTAGAATATAGACATAACACAACACACCCACACCTATTGTGTATTGCAGATTAGCAGTTTTGTATGCTCAAAAAATGTTTCCCTTTTACTTTAGGGATAATCTATTCCTATTTTGTGCTATATTGGGGTCTAGCTATGAGTTCTCTTTAGATAAAAATAAAGACTACGTTGAGCATCTTTTCATTCTTTAATGTGGTAAACTCCTTCCCATTTCAGGATGTTCAGGCCTCTTCTCCCATTTTTACCTGGCTTCTCTTACTCTTTTTCTCAAGTTTTAGCATAAACATTGTTTTTTTTCAGGACAGTTTTCTCCAAAGTTAACCTTGGCGCCTATTTTACTCTTTCATTGCACACTCTATTTTTTCTTTTGTAATACTTATTGCAACTATAATTAAATAATTATTCATATAATTATACATTTTGTGATTGTATCATTATCTAATATATCTACATTAAGTTCATCATTATGATCCCCAGTTCCTAGGACACCTAGCAATAGGTCACCAAATTTTTTTTTTTAAATAAGTAACAGAAGGGAGTAATTATATTATCTTTTAGTTTTAGCCTACGTGAACATATTTGGAAATGTATTTCACTGTAATTTTTATACTTTATCATCTTCTGCTATTTCAGTTTTATCAGTGTTTGGTAGTCCTCCTATGCTCTTCTCAGACAGATCTTGGTAGGTGCGATAACTTACACACCCAGACTATTTCCACCTTCTTGCTACTACTTATCAAATGAAATTATGATCCCCATGTCCTTTATCAGAAAGGGCCAGTTCAACTGCATGACTCTTCTCTGTTTTGTACAGCCTCCCAGTTAACTCTGACAGGAGCTTCTCTCTCCTTTCCATGAGAACAGATGTCTCATTGCAGCTGAGTTCTTTCTTTTTCCAGTTGTTCTCTAAAAATTAAACTTGGAGAACTGCTGAGTCCAGTGCAGAAAGTTGAGACCATGAATGACTTCTAACTTAAGGATAAGCATCCTATAAAGGTGGTTGTCAATGGTCTGTATAAATATATTAATGTTTATGCAAAAAAAGATAAGAAATAGATGGAATTACTCACATCTTTAAAGGAGACAGAAACTGAAACACAAGAAAGAAAAAACAACCCAATCAAAAAATGAGCAGATCTAAGTAGACATTTTTCCAAAGACATACAGATGGCCAAAAAGCACATGGAAAGATGCTCAACATTACTAATTATCAGAGAACTACAATGAGGTATCACCTCACAGCAGTCAGAATAGCCATCATCAAAAAAATCTACAAACAATAAATGCTGGAAAGGGTGTGGAGAAAAGGGAACCATCCTACACTGTTGGTGGGAATGTAAATTGGTACAACCACTATGGAGAACAGTATGGAGATTACTTAAAAAACTAAAAATAGAACTACCATATGATACAGCAATCCCACTCCTGGGCATATATCCAGAGAAAACCATAATTCAAAAAGATACATGCACCCCAATGTTCACTGCAGCACTATTTACAATAGCCAAGACATGGAAGCAACCTAAATTTCCATTGACAGAGGAATGGATAAAGAAGATGTGGTACATATATACAGTGAAATATTACTCAGCCATAAAAAAGAATGAAATAATGCCATTTGCAGCAACATAGATGGACCTAGAGATTATTATACTAAGTGAAGTATGTCAGACAAAGACAATATCATATGATATCACTCATATGTGGACTCTATTTTAAAATGATATAAATGAACTTATTTACAAAACAGAAACAAACTCACACATCTCAAAAACAAACTTATGGTTATCCAAGGGGAAACATGCAGGAGAGGGATAAATTAGGAGCTTGGGATTAACACACACACTACTATACATAAAATAGGTAACCAACAAGGACCTACTGTATAGCACAGGGAACTCTACTCAATAGTCTGTAATAACCTATATGGGAAAATAATCTGAAAAAGAATGTATATATTCTTTTGTATATTCACTGAATATATATATTCAATATATATTCATATATTCAATGTGTATTTATAACTGAATCACTATGCTTTACACCTGAAACTAACACAATATTGTAGATCAACTGTACTCCAATAAAATTAATTTAAAAAAATAAGAAAATAATGCTTCTCAAAGCTCCTCAGATAATATGACTGAAAGATCCAGGCTATGAGGGGTATACACTTATATAATTAGCAAAGAGGCCACTTTAACAAAAAATAATGTGAAATTAAGTAAAAGACTGGCATAAGACAGACATATGGAATGACAATACAGACAACTCCATAGAAAATAGAATACAATTCACAGTTTATAAATAAAGCCATACATTTATGCTCAATTGGTTTTTGATAAAAGTACCAAGTCCATTCAATGGGAAAAGAGTCTCTTCAACTAATGGTGCCAGTACAACTGGATTTCCATAGGCAAAAGAATGAAACTGGATCCCTACCTTATGCCATATGGAAAAATTAACTCACAATGGATCAGTGACCTAAATGCAGGAGCTAAATTCATAGAACTATTAGAAGAAAACATAAAGGTTAATTTTCATTAGTTTGGTTTCAAAATGGAGTCTTAAATGTGACACCAAAAGCATGAGCAACAAAATAAAAAATAGATAAATTGGATTCCATCAAAGTTTAGAAAAATTTTGTGCATCAAAGGATATTAGCAAGAAAATGATAAGACAACCTAGAATATGGTAGAAAATATTTGCAAATCATGTATCTGATAAGGTATCTAGAATTGTAAAGAACTTCTAAAACTCAACTACAAAAAACGACTCAATGTAAAAATGGGTAAAAGACTTGAATAGACCAATGAAGATATACAAATGGCCAAAAGCACAAGAAAAGATGTGCAGCATCATTAGTCATGAGGAAAATGCAAATCAAAATCACAAGGAGATACCATTTCATACCTACAAGGATGGTTATAATCAAAAAATGGAAAAATACAAGTGTTGGCTGTGATGTGGAGAATCTAGAACCCTCCTACATTACTGGTGGAAAGTAAAATGGTGCAGTCACTGCAGAAAAGTTTAGTGGTTCTTTGAAAAGTTAAACACGCAATTAGCATATGATCCTGTAACTCTACTCCTAGATATATACCCAAAATAACTGAAAACAGGGACTGAAGGAGATACTTCTATATCAGTGTTTATTTCAGCATTATTCACAATAGCTAAAAAGGTAGAAACAACCTAAGTATCCATCAACAGATGAATGGGTAAACAAAACGTGGTATATCCACACAATAGATATTACTCAGCCCTAAAAAGGAATGACATTTGTTATGCGACATGGATAAACCTTGAAAACATGAGTGAAATAAACTGGACACAGAATAATAAATATTGTATGATTCCACTAATATGAAATGTAAAGAATAGGAAAATTCACAGAGACAGAATGTAGATTAGAGGCTACCAAGGGCTGGATTAAGAAGGCACTGGGGAGCTATTGATTAATGGTCTTTCATCACTCCAAACAAAAATCTGAATGCTTACAGAATTGTTGTTTGAGGTGATGAAAAAGATTTGGGAATAGAGAGTGATGATAGTTATCCAACGCTGTGAATATAATTAATGTCATTGATTTGTACACTAAAAAATAATTGAAAATTTAATGTTATACATATTTTACTGTAACATAGTTAAACTAATATAATTAATGCAGATTTTTTAAATAAGATCATGCATAAATTGTAAAAATTCTATTGAAAAACCAAGAGGGAGGAAGGCCCATTCCTTGATCTTTCCTTCTAGGGAAACTTAAATAGTATCTCATAGATGTGTACAGTATGAAAAGTATGTTCAACTTAGGAAAACTCAAAAGCTAAGCACAAGAGTGAATGTTTATTTAGAATAGGAAATACATCACAACAAATTACAACTTGTAAAAAACTGACAAATATCACAAAAACCTACACACATAAGATTTGCATTAATTGACTGCTTGATACATACACCTCTATGTTTTTCCTATTTCTTTTTGTTCTGTATTCTTTGAAAGTTTCTTACTAGGATAATGATTTGTAAACCATTTTCTATGGAGGAACAGCAAGATGATTTAGTGTTTCCTCTAGCATGATCTGTATTGTAAAGTTCAGCTGTGTAATAAGAGCTTTCATTTCCCAGGAGCTTCAATATCACTTCAGATAATCTTTTTTCTAGCCATTGTAGTTTACTTTTGCTCACCATCAACTGAACCCTCCTGTCCTGCAGGAGTAAATGCATGTCTTAAGGGCCATGTTCATTATCCCAAGGGACTTAATTTATATCTCAGCTTCATTTCTGAGCTTCCTTAGTAGAACCTTATGTGGGTTTCTTTGCCACATTCTCCCTGTACACTTTAGTCTCTGAGAGATTCAGGGTCTCAAAGAAGGAAAGAGATTTCAAAAAAGCATTGAATGAAGTTCAAAGTGAAACCAAGCAGGACTCTGTGGGGCTCCAAGGTATGGAAGTCTTTCAAACAGTTGCTAAACAGGGAAGGGATGGGATGCAGAGACAAGGGAGGAGCAGCTAAGAAGCAATAGTGTAGCCTTGGGGCAGGGTCCTGGTACTGCCTAAAGGGACACACATAACAGTATCTTTAAGCTCTTCTGCAGAACTAAACCCTTGACCAAATGGAAGATGTTCTAGACAGAAGGTCACAGTTTGATAACCTTGAAGCTCATCAGGAGACCACCTGAAGCCAGATTAAAGGAGTGCAGGCCCTGCACACACCCTGACCCTTATCAGCAACCCCTCCCTTGAACCACAGCTACAAAACTCCTCATCAAATCCTCCCAGATTGGGACACACAGCCTTTCAGGGAATGAGCCCACTGTGTCCCCCTGTGCCTGGCAAAGCAATAAAGCTATTCTTTTCTACTTCACCCAGAACTCTGTCTCCGAGATTTGACTCGGCACCAGTGCACAGAGGCTCAGCTTTCAGCACCAAAAGTGACCATAAAAAGAACTTAGTCTAGGATATTTTAAAATTAAGTCATGTAAGATTCACCCTCACGTTTCCATATCCATACAACATTTTTGCTGTTACTTGCCATTTATTTTCCAATTTTTTACTTATTTATGTTAGCCTGTCCTGACACAATTCTATTCATAAAGTCACAGGTTTGAATTGCAGCTTAGGTTTTTTTTTTCCAATGGACATTAAAATACATTTGCAGTTCAAAAAAGAAAAAAAAATAAAGAGTCCTTCTGGGTCCAGCTAAAACTGTCTTATGCCCTGTGTGCCATTATAGTAGATGATGAAGCAAAGTATGTTATAGTGACTGGAGAGGAAGAATTTTATTGGGGAAGTTATTGATATAGGAATAAGAAATCCCACTGATGAAAACTACATGGAAATCTCATTATTTTCTAAGGCTAAAGTAATTATCCTTTTTATTAAAGTGAAGTGGTGAAAACAGCTGTGCCTGCATTTGTTTTCTTTTTTCTCTACAAGTGCTTTTTTTTAGACAAGAATAATGCTATTCATTAGATTATAGCAATGTTTAGTGCACTCAGAAGTCATTTTAATCAAGTAAAAAAAAAAGAGTGAAATTAAGTAATAAAGAGAGCAAGTGAGGGAGCCAGGCCCAGGGTTAATGAGGGGCAGAAAAAAGATCTTGCTTCTGTCACTTCCTCCATGAATCCATAAAAACTTTCCCTATCATCTCCCTAGTCAATCTCTACAGGTAGAAACAACTATCTCATACTTCCTACACTTTATTGCTTACTTTTTCTCCTATAGTCCATAAGCTCCTGGGGGCACAGAAGAGGCCTTATTCCTATAGACACCCCTGTCTCCTGGTATGATGTTAAGTATATGGGACTTGCTTAATATTGTTGAATAAATGGCCAGTAAGGGATATATATATATATATATATATATATATATATATATATATATATATATACACACACACACACACATATATATGTATGTGTGTGTATATATGTGTTTATATATATGTATGTATATAAACACACACTTAGAGAAAAAGTATTTTAACACTTATTATTAATAATACTTAATAAAATGGAGAGTATTCCTAAAATCTGAGACCCCATGATAAAAAAATAAATGAATACAGATTTAAGAGGAGAAAAGTAGAAACATTTTTGTAAATTTATGTAAGACATAGCATTGGTCTACATTTAAATTAACTGTTAAAATACTCTACAATACAATAATAGGTTTTAGTGTCTTCTAGCCACCATACTGACAGATTTTATTGTTTGCATTTATATGAGACTAGAACAAAGAAGAACTTTCAAAATATCTAAAGTGAAGATACCGTCTGAAAAAGAGAAATAAAGAGGTTAAAGAGGATAAAAATATAAGCAGGATAGAAGCTAACTTGTGGACAATTAGATTTAAAAATCATCTGGATATATGCAGAACCACAGCAAAAAAAACCCCACATAACTGTATTTAATAAACTTTTTCTATTCTACTTTAACTTGGTCTTGAATAGTAACAGGTAATTTTTAGTGTATAAAAATTACCCTACCCCTTTCCAAATTGTTCCTTGTGTTCCAATTTGCCCTCTACATACTCATTGCCTAGTGTCCTCTGCTACAACCCAAAGGCTGTAGAAGGACAAAAGCCAGTGATGCAGCAGGTAAGTGTAAGATGGTCATGGACATGAATCCTCTTTGCTGAGCCTTGGGGCCTGTACCACCACATGCACTCTTTAAGGCCTTACCACATCAAGTGTCAATAGGACCTGGATGGTGATATAAATGGATACAGTGCATTAGGCAACAATGTGCTGACCTGGAGAATACATAATCCAAATTTAAACAACAGCTCCTCTTCAGTAAGTACCAATGCATTGTCATAGAAAAACAGAGCACCAGTATCACTGAAATTGTGATTTGTTATAGGTAAACTAAAACCCTTGACTTTTATGTGTAATTTAACAATTATTAAGTCTTCGAAATTACGTATTTAGGAACATCATAAAGGTCAGACAAAACACATCTGCAGCTCCAATTTGTCCATTCATCCTCCAGTTTGTAAACTGTGGTTTAACTACATCTCAACAAAATTTTAAATTTTATAAGGATTATCTTAACATAGCAATGGTCCTAGAAAGTTGTGATTAGAGTACAAAATAGTAATACCTTGAAAAATGTACTGAAACAGTCAGGAAGAGGATACTTCCAAGAATTATATTATACTGGATGATGTTAGACTGCAAAACTCTTGCATACAGGGACTAGTGACTTTTATGTTTTACGTGATACATTCTGACTCTTCGTTTCTCCTTCACTTTTCCAAAAAGTTAATTATACATCTTAATTCATAACATTAATCTCTTTCTCTATTCAATTATTTAGCATACTTTACCTTTTCCCCACTTCAATTCCATACCTCCCTAAAATAGTAAACTGGTCTAATGTATTTGATGTATATACTTCTATTGCTATGTATTCTAACAAATTGAATTGTTTTTGTTCTTTTTAGCTTTCAAGAACAGAATGATATTGTGCTATAGAGCTAGTTATTTTTACTTTCCTACTATGCATGTTGCTTTCAGCATGTATGATCATCTATTGTCTAGTATATCTGTGTAGTACTCCACAGAGTGCACCCATCATGTATACTTATTCATCCCTAAGTTATGGATGCCCAGAGAATCTCCGACTTGCTGACACCATAAGCAACACTGCAAAAAACAACCTGTGCATGTTCCCTTGTGCATTTGTGCAAGAATGTCTTTGGTCTATATGTTCAGAATTTGGATTGCTGGTTCATAGGGTATATGAATATATCATTTTACTAAGCATTGCTTGACTGCCTTCCAGGAGTCCTGCAGCAAGCTAAATTACCACCAGCAGATCATGAGCATTCCTGGAGTCCACATCCTGCCGAATGTGTAGCATTATCCAGGACAATAATGTATCTAAAATTATATCATTATATAATTTTCAATTCTCTATTTATCAATGAACACAAGCATCTCTTTATAAGCTTACTGACCTTTTAGTCTTTGTAAGTTACTGGTCCAACTGTTCACAAGCTTATATTAAGGTATTTATCTTTTTCTTATTGATTTGTAGTAATCTCTTATACAGTAAAAAAGTATGAATTATATTAATAGATTTATGATGTTGAAACATTTTGTAATTTCTGTAATAAATATCACTTACCATTACGTATAATACATTTTCATTTAGCTCTTGCATTATTTTGATTTTTAACGTACAATCTTAAGTAAGAAGATCCAATACTTTTCCTCTTTATCTATGCAGACTAAAATGAGTTTAGAAGGTTTGTTTTTTACCTTTTCTTAACCAGTTTGTGTTGACAGTTTAATTGTTCTTGAAAATTTGACAAAGATTCTATGAAACCATTTGGACCTTGAATATTTACGATCAGGAGATCCTGAACATTATTTTTTATTGTTTATTAGTATATTCATTGTTTTTATTTCTTTCCATTTTAAAGTCAGCAATGTTTAGTTTTCTAGGAATTTATTATTTCATCTAATTTTCAAAATTATATCATTCTTTATTAATTTTTTGTATGAAATGGCTTTGGCTTAGTAATACTTTCTACTGTTCTTTGTACTTTTCTTTTAATACAAATTGCTTAACAGTATGTCATTTGATTTCTAAACATACTGGATTTTTATATAGCTTTGGGTTATTAATTCCTAATTACATTGAATCATAATTGGATAATTTATTCTGCATGATACTGATACTATAGATTACTCAGGCTTTTTAGTGGCCTAATCCATAGTCTGTTTTATAAGTGTTCCAGTTTGTTGAGTATAGACAGCTGTATAATTAGCAGCTCAAGATTTATTCATTATGTTATTCATATCTCAGATACCTCTCATGATTTTCTACTTGATTTATCAGTCTAAGAGATGTGTTTTAAAATGGCTTATTTTTATCAACTGTTTTCTGCAGTCTGTTTTTTTAGTTTTGAATATGTATACATATTCATGACTATAATATTATCTTTCTATATTGTTCTTTTTTAGTAGATAATAAATTATTAACATCATTCCTCAGAAATTAAATCATTGCTTTGCTCACAAACTTCAATAATATTTTTAATTGAATTGGGTTAGCACTGAATTAGATAATGTAACTAGTTGTTAAGAGTGCACAAACAGGGAATTGGGAAGTTGGAGGCCTATAAATGAATTAGAATTATCAATAATATGTCATTCTGCTCTTGAAATTTCTCTAAAATTGAATGTCCCCAAGAGTTCCAAAAGCCAATTTATTTTGAGGTTTAACCTAAGATATTATTGAGTCTATGAAAATAGGACTAGAACCCAGATCTTCTAGTTCAGTTTGAAAAAGAAAGAAAAAGAGAAAGGGAAAGAGAGCAAGAGAGCAAGTCAGAGTCATATGCATGACTAACAGAGACCAAGGATTGAGGAAATCAGAGATGGAGGGATCAAGAGAAGGAGAGATTGAAAGAGATAAAAAGAGAAAGAGACAGAGAGAATGACCCCATTCTTTGACCAATTATTATGTGTTAGGCACTGTTATATATTCTTCACATATATTATTTTGTTAAAGTACACAAACATACTCCATAGAACCATTTCTAACAAACAAGAAAAACAACTTGCAACAGACAACATAGATCAGACTCTTTCCAACACAGCTTAGATATTTATGGCTTAACTCTTCACAGTCAATTTGATTCGGAATGAGGACATGAGTTTTCATAATCCACAGGCAGGTTTATTTATTTATTTTTTTGGAAAATTGTATCTAAAATTTATTCTTTTTTAATCAGAATTTCACTATTGGAAATCAATACAATGAAAGTAAGCCTAAAAATGGAAACACTTTGTATTCAAAATTGCTCAGTGAACAAGAATTTATGATTCAAAGGGGAAATTTACAATATCTACAGGTAGTATAATGGAAAAAGATTTAAATGTGATTAATTCAATATGACATGATAAAGTCATGAAAAAATTTGATCAATGAATGAAATTGTGAAAATACTTAGGAAGACTTATTCATTTAGTTAAAGAATAATGACAAAAAATGTAGTGATATTGTCTCAAAAAACATTGTAGCATCATGGGTAGGTGATTACTTTTATTACACATTTTCAATGTTCATACAAATGTACACACATAAGCACACATACACACACATTGTTTATTTCTAGTTAAATTTCAGATGGTCAGAGAAAAACTTTGTAGGCTTTGAATTTTTTTTTAATTTATTGAGATTTGTTTAATGGACCAGAATATGGTCTATCCTGCTAAGAGTTTGTGTGCATTTGAAAATAATACACATTCTTTTGTTGTTGGGTGAAGTGTTCTATAAATGTTGATTAGGGTAAATTGGTCGATGAGGTTCTACGAATTGTTAATATTCCTGCTGATTTTTGCACTGCTCATATTTTCAATTACTCAGCAAGGAGTTTTGAAGTCCTCAATTATAATTGTACATATATCTTTTTCCTTTTTCAGTTTTGTGATTTTGTTCCATGGATTTTTAAATTCTGCTATTTCACTAATAACATTTGGGATTGTTATAGTTCCTTGATAATTCTTATTATTACATAATGTTTTTGTTTCTCTCTTTTATGATTCCTGTTTATATGGTATACATTTTTCATCCTTTCACTTTTACTTTGTATGTATTTATAGTATAAGTATTAAAAATGGATTACTGAAGACAGCATATTACTGTTTCTTCCCTTCTATTAGCTTAAATATCTTTGTCTTTTCATTGGAGTGTCTACACCATTGATGTTTAATATAATTATTAATATAGGTGGGTTTATATCTACTATTTTATATCTACCTATATCTACTATATCTATAGTAGATACAGATGTCATCTGGCCTTTGTTCTAATTTGACAAACACTCTCTCCTTGACCAAACTTGAGTCAGGATCCTCTGAAGACTCTTTTTGACCATCTCACCTTTGAACTCTGTCCTTGGTCCATTTAGTCCAGTTTTAATAAAACCTGGAGAAGACTGCTGTCCCAGATTGACATTAAGCAGCAAGCAAATTCCCACTCCCTCCACCTCTTTGCTCTTATTCAGGTCCTCAGTAAGTTGGATGAGGTTCACCCAAATTGGGGAGGGCAATCTGCTTTACTAAGTCTACTGATTTTACATGCTAACCCCATCAGAGACAAACACCCTCACAGACACACCCAGAAATAATGTTTAACCCAAATTCTGGGCACCCTGTGATCCAGCCAAGTTGACAAATAAAATTAACATTGCAACCTCCGTTTCAACTCTACTGTCCTTTAGTTATACATTTTTTACAAATGTCATTAAACCCCAATACAATATTATTTTTATTAAAATTAACTTTGCTTTAGAAAACTACAAACTTGAAATAATATTTATATTTGCTGATATGTGTACCACTTATATCACTTTTGCATCTTTTGTGCAAGTCTATCTGGTATTACTTTCCCGTAATCTAAAACACTTCCTTTAACAGATTTTATAAAACAGATCCTTTGGCAATGAATTCTCTCAGCTTTTGTTTTTGCCTTCATTTTTTTTAACATTTTTATTGGAGTATAACTGCTTCACAAGAAATGAAATTGATTTATTTATAATGAGGTGGATGGACCTAGAGTCTGTCATACAGAGAGTGAAGTCAGAAAGAGAAAAACAAATACCGTATGCAAACACATATACATGGAATCTCAAAAAAAAAAAAAAAAAAAAAAAAAGTTCTGAAGAACCTAGGCGCAGGACAGGAATAAAGACGTAGACGTAGAGAATGGACTTGAGGACATGGGGAGTGGGAAGGGTAAGCTGGGATGAAGTGAGAGAGTGGCATGTACATATATACACTACCAAATGTACAATAGATAGCTAGTGGGAAGCAGGCGCATAGCACAGGGAGATCAGCTCAGTGTTTTGTGACCACATAGAGGGGTGGAATAGGGAGGGAGGGAGGGAGATGCAAGAGGGAGGAGAATTGGGGAGAAATATATAGCTGATTCACTTTGTTATAAAGCAGAAACTAAGGCAGGTCTATTTTTAACAGATATTATCAAAATATTTTACTGTATTTCCAGCAGAAATAATGCATCCAAAACTTATATCATTGGCAAGCACTTTTCTGATATTTCTATGCTAGTACTCTCCAAACCTTATTATAAAACCATACCCAAATGTATAACTAATAGCTGCATGTGGAAGAAATGCACTTAGCAAGCAAAATTCATACCTATTGGTAACAAAAATAATCAATATTTTCTAACATTATGCAGTTATAAAAATAATACTATTGTGGCTGTCCAAAATACAAACAATGAAAAAGATTTTTAGTATATTTATATTGTCTACCATGTTACATTTTTTACTCTTTGGTCTTTGGGTTTTAATCAGGAGTCTCTAAAAATTTAGGGTTTTCCAATAACATCTGTTTTTACCTGAACTTCTCATTAAAATCAGCTTGAACTGGTTTTATATTACTTCAACTGGGAAAGTTGTAAATGATAAGTGGCTTATAATGAACAATCTTTAGGGGTTTAATAAAAACTCAAATTATTTGCAAATGCTGTGTGTGTGTGTGTGTGTGTGTGTGTGTGTGTGTGTGTGTGTGTGTGTGTACATGTGTAACAGTGAGGGGATTATTTAGGAGTAAGATCTGCTTTGATGAATGATGTATTGGACCACTGATTTTTGTTAATATGATACATTGAAAGCTTCAAAGAAGCTAAGTTAAAAATAATTAAAAATCATTTAACCATTAACACTTTTCAACTCATTATTTGTTATAAATTAATCCATGAGTGTTTTGTGAAAAGGCAAAGTTCAGTAAAGTTGTTTCTTTAGCAGTCAATATCTACGGTTGAATGAAAATGTTTATTACTAAAACTTTATCCTCATAATAGGAATTCTATCACAATTATACAAATAAATACTCTTTACATGTAATTGATTTGAGATATGCAAATATGTCCTAAATTCAATTTATTTAATGTTTCCAAATAAATTCACATTAAAGGATAAACAAAAAACATATACCTTAGTTCATAAAAGACTATCCAATAGTTTATGAATGTGGCATAATTTTTAAGATTGTCATCTGGAGATAAGAAATTAGTAAACCTCTTAAGAATGGTAAATTGTTCTAGTCACCTAAAAAGAAGGTGGTCCACAAGAGACATTCAATACAAGTCTTAAGGTTGTATTTCTTGAAATTCTGACTAATTGTTATACACAGAAAAATTAGGCATTTGTGGAGGCAATAACATATATATAACATTTATGGAAAAATAAAAGCACACAAGACATGACTCATCCTTTGAAAGGCTTATGAAGTTATTTCCTCATACATATAAATATGACTCTACAGCTGGACTTAATAATCAACATGTGTATCATGAAAATCAGTTGTGTTGTCTGTTTCCACTTCTGAAGGATAGTTAGTAGAAACATCAAGCTCAAAATAGTTAAAATAATCTATTTTATGGATCTTTATAATAAGCTATAATTAAATTGGCTGTATAATTTGTTATCCAAAGTGGGACAACTTTGAGAATGAGGGTGGGGTAAAAGTTGAACCTGTCCCAAACAAACTGGCATATATGTCTACCTTAACTACAATAAACTTTGATTCCTTCAAATTTACTTCTTTTTTTCCAGGAAAAAAAAAAAAAAAAACTGTCAGTATATGAAGCTTTGAAACTTTCTCTACAGAAAAGGTTCAGATGGCAAACTGGTTTCATTTCAAATGTCCCTTCTAATTAACGCAATGCTTGGCCCACTGGACTGATTGAAAGGCCATGTTGAAACTTAACAGGAAGGCATCCCATGATCAGTTTTCAGTGGAAAAGGTAATGCTACAGGGGTGGAGTATTTTCTGATTTTGATGGAGGGTGTGTTTTACTAGTTTAACACTTTGTTTTTCCTCCTGCTTCATTGGTTTCTTGACTAAAGAAGCAATAAGAAAAATGTCCCAGTATCTTTTCTACATGATCTACATTATTAGTCTTCAAAACAACTCTATATGAGAGATTAACACTATTGTTCCCAATTTACCAATAAGAAAGATGAGATACTAAGAGTTTTAAAAACTTTCTAAGCTTGTTCAGCTGGTAACGAGTAGGTCTGGGATCCAGACTCAGACAGTCGGGCTCCAGATGCTGTATATTTAAGCAGCATGCTAGAATTCCTTTGGATAGTGCTTCAGAAGCAAAAACAAACAAACAAAAAAGGATAGGAAATACTGAAGTATGGATAAGACTAGAAAGTCAGAATCCACATATAGCAGGCCTTAAAATCATCTAAATTTTTTAATCCATTTTGCTTAAAACAATCAACTTTGTTCACGTCTGTAACCGCAGTAATAGAAGGACATGTTTGGCATTTTATGGTGCTTAATACATAATTGTAAAAAGAGTGACTCAATATTCTATAGTAAACATGCAAGCTTCTTCTTTGCCTTTTATTTCAATTCCTGTCCATAAAAGGCAGGAGAGGTAAGTGTAAGGTAAAGTGATTGTTCAACAGCCATAGGTATATTTAGCTGGGAATAGCAAAGTGAAATACCATGGGTGGTGCCTTGTAAGAAAGTCCTGCCTTGAGATAGGCAGTTAGTTCTTAGACTGCCTCCAACTAGTGGTCTGATCTTAAAATCTAACTTGAAAATATGTAATGTCCCATAAAGTTTTATAATTTTAAGTCCATGTTTTCATTCCTAGACTAGTGATTTATCATTTCTACATATTAATAAGGACACTGTCAAAGCGGGAATTGTTAAGGTCTTAAACCTTCTCAAGCTGTTTTGTCTTTTTTCAATTATTTCTTCAATCTACTTTTAGAACATTTTGTCAAATTATTTCCCCCAATGGTTGTGATGTTCCTTAATTGCTATGAATTCAGAGTATCTAATAATATTTTAAAATCTCTGTTAAGATATTTTTAAGAAAGATGTGCACTTGGCAGAAAAGTCCAAGGGATGTTACTACTTAAGAGGATTTGTGTATGGGTAAGTGACATTAGTGCTATATATCAATGTTAGTAATTTAGAGGGGTTGATCTGGCTATTGATTATTACCTCCATGTTGGTTTAAGGGTACCTCAATTAGCAAACTATGATCCAACTCTAATATTCTAATAGAATGAATAGATTTCCTCAACCTACATATTAGCCCTTAAGAATAAACTCAAAACCCCAGGAAATCATTTCTAATTCACACAAGAGCCCCAATCAAAGATCTCCCATGTGGTCAATTATCAAAATCAAAGTATTCCTTACGGGGTCAGAGGAGGAAATTTTTCCATCTCATACTGTTTCACATGTTCTAACAAGTATATATTATTTTTGCAATTTAAAAATGAAGTAAAGTTGATTAAAGACAAAAATTTTCTTTTAAGAATATTACAAAATTACCACTGGTAGATGCAAATTAATTACTCAGTTTACTTCAGACAACACTCAATAAGGTAGATTCTCTTAAAAACTCTAATTTACAGGGGAGTTAAGCAAATCACACAGTTTGTATGTAGTTTTAGTGAGTATCCTTTCTGATATCTATTCGCATAATTGAGAGGTAGTAAATCTTAGAGGTGGAATGGCTGAGTCCAATGTTTACATGTTTTAATTTTCCAAGTTAACAGCAATTGACCCCCCAAATTTTTAAATTCCATTTACACACCCAAGATCAAAGACTGCTTGCCCGTTTTCTTACCAACATGCACCATTAGTCTTTTTAATTTACCAAACTTTCAGATGTTTGTTGTCCTTTTTTAATTTATTACTGAAGACCAATTTCAAGGGAAGAAACACAAATTATTAAAAGGTACAGGCAAAATTCTTTTTTCTTTCCCAATCCTGGAAGGAAATTTCACCAGTGGGATTGTATCTTTGCTAAATGAATAGGGTAAAACATCATAACTGACCCCATGAATTGTATTGCTAAAACTGGCATCTAAATATTTCAGTGATTATTACTGGCTGGGTGCAGTTCATATGATTTGAAGAGAAAATAGCCTCCATAAAATTTGAACATCCTAATCCAAAGATATAGATATTATTTCTGAAAAGAAACCAACAACTAGGTATTTTCTCTTTATTTTTCTCTAAATATTCTAAAACTCGGGTTTGGGTTCCAACTCTGCCTCTGAGGAGACATATCAGTGTGGGCTCCTTACTTCACCTCTGTAAAACTTGGTCTTCTAAATTGCAAAATACAGGTAATGATAGTTCTTAACTCAGAGTATTAAAATAGTAGAGGAAGATAATGCTTTTAACGTGTTTGTCACATTAAATATTCTCAATAAATGGCTATGATTAAAGTCAGAAAAGCCAGGATCTATAGAAGGATTAAAATGAATTACCTACACCCAAGATAAAATTTGTAATGAAAGTTAGAACATGATGAAATTGAAATAAACTAATTAGAATTTAAATGAAAATGGAGACAATATGTCTCCTATAAATCACTGTTACTCATTCCAGGTCTTTCAGAGAATGTGATTAAAAGATTATATAGGGAACAAGAAATTATTTGGAGGAAGTATTTCATCACAAAATAAAACATTACATGCTAAGAGTAGATTAATAAAGTTCAAAATAAAAAGAAATAATTATAATTTTGTTCATGAAATACATTTTGTTAACTTGATTCTTATCCAAAATTTTTTATTGTGCTGTGAATACTTCACATGAAATCTAACCTCTGAGATTTTTAAAGGTATGATACAGTAATGTTAAATACAGGCACAACGCTATACAGCAGATCTCTAAACTTACTCATCTTACATAACTGAAACTTTATACCCATTGAAGAGAAACTTCCCTTTCCCTCCTTCCCTCAGCTGTTCTGCTCTCTGCTTCTGTGGGTTTGACTATTTTAGATACCTCATATAATTGGAATCAAGCAGTATTTGTCCTTCTGTAACTAGCTAATTTCACTTAGTATAATGTCCTCCAGGTCTATCTATGTTGTCAGATAAAGCAAAAGAAGGATTTCCTTCTTTTTAAGGCTGAATACTATTCCATTGTATGTACATGCTATAATTGCTTTATCCACTCATCTGCCAATGGACATTTAGATTAATTATTTCCATGTCTTGGCTACTGTGAATAATTCTGCAATGAACGCAGGAGTGCAGATATCTTTTTGAGGTCCTGATTTCAATTATTTCAGATGTACAATATATCCAGAAGTGGGATTGCTGGTGCATACGGTAGTTCAATTTTTAATTTTTTGAGGAACTTCCATACTGTTTTCCATAACAACCTCATCATTTTATATCCTAACAACAGTATATATAAGAGTTCCAATTTCTCTACTCTCTGCCAACACATGCTATCTTTTGTTGTTGTTGTTTGATAATGCCATCCTAACAGGTATAAGATGATAGCTCACTGTGGTTTTATTTGCATTTCCCTGATGATTAGTGACATTGAGCCTTTTCTCATTTATTTTTTGACCCCTCTTATGTCTTCTTTGGAGAAATGTCTGTTCAAGTCCTCTGCATACTTTTTTCTTTTTTTTTTTTTTTTTTTTTTGCTATTGAGTTATAGGAGTTCCTTATATATTTTGGATATTAACTGTTTATCAAATATGATTTCAAATAGTTTCTCTTGTTCCATAGGTTGCCTTTTCATTCTGTTGATTGTTTGCCTCACAGTATACAAACTTTAGTTTGATGTACCCCCATTTTCTACTTTGGTTTTGTTGCTTACGCTTTTGGTGCCAAGAAATCATTGCCAAGATCAATGTCATGAAGCTCTTCTCCTATGTTTTCTTCTAGGAGTTTTACAGTTCTGAGTCTTATATTTAAGTACAATACATTTTGAGTTGCTGAGTATAAGACAAGGGTTCAATTTAAGAAATAAATGCAATAGAGAATAGAAAAACAATTTTAAAAATCTATGAAACTAAGAGCTTTTTGAAAAGAAAAAGCATATTGATAAATCTTTAGTTAGACTAAGAACAAAAGAGAACACTCAAATAAGATAATAAATGAAAGAGAAGACATTACAACTGATGCCAGAGAAATAAAAAGGACCATAAGAGGCTACTATGAACAACTATACCCCAAATTGAAAAATCTACAAGAAATGGATAAATTCTCAGGAACATACAACCTACCCAGGCTGAATCAGGAAGAAATGTAATAAAATCTGAACAAACCAATAGAATAATGAGATTGAATCAGTAATTAAAAACCTCTCACTAAAGAAGAGCCCAGGACCAGATGACTTCATTTATAAATTTTATCAAACACTTAAAGAAGAATTAACTGTTCCAAAAAGTTAAACAGCATTGAATACTCCAAAATGTATATTATAAGGCCCTCATTACCCTGTTACCAAAGCCAGACCACAACAAGAAAACTACAAGCTGATACCCCTGATGAATACTGCTTCAAAATCCTTAAATATTAACAAAGTGAATTCAACAGCACATTAAAAGGATCATATAAAATGTCCAAGTATGGGGGCTTCCCTGGTGGCGCAGTGGTTGAGGGTCCGCCTGCCGATGCGGGGGACGCGGGTTCGTGCCCTGGTCCGGGGGGATCCCACATGCCGCGGAGCGGCTGGGCCCGTGAGCCATGGCCGCCGGGCCTGCGCGTCCGGAGCCTGTGCTCCGCAGCGGGAGAGGCCACAGCGGTGAGAGGCCCGCATACCGCAAAAAAAAAAAAAAAAAAAAAAAAAAAATGTCCAAGTATGATTTACCCCTAGAACACAGGGATGGTTCAACATACATAAGTCCACTAATGTGACATCCCGACAGAATAAAGAATATAAATCACATGATCTTCTCAACAGATGCAGAAGAAGTTTTTCACAAAATTCAAAACACTTTCATGATAAAAACTCTCAACACATTAGTTATAGAAGGGATTTACTTCAACATAATAAAGGACACATATGACAAGCCCACAGCTAACATCACAGGCAACAGTAAAAAAACTTAAAGCTTTTCGTCTAAGATCAGGAACAAGGTAAGGATACCTACTCTTGCTACTTCTATTCAATATAGTATCAGTATAGTACTAGAAGTCTTAGAGCAATTAGTTAGGAAAAAGAAATAAAAGACATGCAAATCACAAAGGAAGAAGTAAAACTATCTCTATTTGCAGATGACATGACATGATCTTATATGTAGAAAACCCTAAACATGTCACAAAAAAGCTGATAGAACTAATAAACAAGTTTTAAAAAGTTGCAGGACATAAAATCAACATACAAAAATTAGTTGTGTTTCTATATGCTAACAAAAAACTATCTGAAAAGGAAATAAAGAAAATAATTCCATTTACAATAGCATCCAAAAAGGAAAGAATAAACTTAATCAAGGATGTGAAAGACTTGTACACAGAAAACTACAAAATATTGATGAAAAATTTAAAAATACACCAAAACTTTAAAAAAATTAACATTATTAACTAGTAATAATTGAAACTCTTGTTGAAAACTAATTTCTATTATTGTATGTGAATATGTTTATTATTTTCCTCAATGGCTACTTTAATACTAACAATTAATAACTCAGGGAAAATATAAAATAATGATGAGTTTAAAGATATAGAAACAAAAAAGGAAATCATAAAGAAAACCTTTAATAGACTCTAATTATAAAGGTAATTTAAAATTATCCTTTCTAAAAACCAAAACAAAGTTGAAATATAATTAGAGTATAGCTTATTTGTGGAAACAAAATAAATATACTCTAAAAAATAGACCTCAAAACAGTTTTTCTTTTTGCCATGAGATAAAATAAAATTATACAGTTTGAGAGGATTACTGACAAATTTGAGAAAGTAGGTCATATGGCTAGGAGTATCTTGGCAATGTATATCATACTTGATTTCACAGCAATGTTGGGTATCCAGGGTAAGGAGAAGGTATTTAAAAAGTACTGTGCACCGACTGTGTTTTAGAAACTCACAAATATTATGATTAAACATGAGAGATAAGTATCACAATACTCAAAAAATGCACATTAAAAACTAATCCGACAAGAAGTTACTCAAGCTAATACAGCGAATTAATAGAAGAGAAAGCATTCAAACCCATCTCTGAGATTAGGAGGTACTAGAATGTATGTGTGCTTTATGTGTGGGATTTAAAACCCGACACATAAGACATGAAATTTACACCAAAATTTCATTTAATTCTACACAGTTGACTATTGTTCTACTACCCTAATCCTCAATTCCAGTTCTGTTTCCAAACTTTTTCTTGTCACTCTCTAAACCACAGAGATTGTGTGAAGCTTCGAGTTCCCTCTTGAGAAAGGTGATAACTAAAATATTTAACAACTTGCATAGCTTCATTACTACTCAATCAGAAGTGATATCAGATGCAAACCAGACCTTGTGAACAGACACTTGATGGATAAATTGAGTATTGCTCCAAGACATTTTGGTCCTGGCTTTTCCTACTTACTCCATACATACATCTTATTCCAGCTCCTCTGTTTACATACCAGGCTACACCTCATCCAGCATAGATAAACTGGGGAGAGGGAATGTGTGGGCCAAACAGGACTGGCAGGTTTAAAATAACACCTTAAAGTACTAAAATGACAGACAATTTTCTTGATCTGTATCCCTAATTTAGAAATTGTTAACAAAAGTAGTCACTTAATTGAGAAACTAAAATAGAAACAGATTATGATTTAAATACTTTAAACTGGACTTAACTAAAAATATCTAAATAGAACTCTGCCTAGCAAAGAAATACATTTATTTTCAATATAGGTTTAAATGACAAATGGTGGCAATTCAAAGAAAGACCAAAGATCAATGTACTTCAAAGTAAATACTGAACTTAGAGATAAAGTTTCAGAAAGAAAAGAAAAAGAAATCTTACCAAAGGTAATGAAATCATGATTTTTACACCAAGAATATAGGAATTGAAGTGTGTTTAGGCTAAACTGTGTTCTGTCTATTATACTAAGTGTTTTTCATGTGCTATTTATGTGATTCTCCTAATAACTCTATATTAAGGGAACTACTAGTCTCCATTTTACAGTTGAAGGAACTGAAGCCCAGGGAATCTAAATAACTTTGCTAGGAATTAAGTGGCAGAGATAGTGAAGCCAAGCAGGACGCTGTGGGGCTCCCGGGCATGGAAGCCTTTCTGTTCAGCCTCCAGGACCTTCCCGAAGCTCCAAAGGGCAGGGTCAAACAGTTACTAATCAGGGAAGAGAGGGGTTTCAGAGACAAGGCAGGAGCAGCCAAGAAACAATACTGCAGCCTTGGAGCAGGGTCCTGGTTCTGTGGCAAGGGAAACACAATATCTTCTGAGCTCTTTATACGACTAAAACCCCCAATAAATGAAGATGAAGCAGTCCTCATTCCAGAGAGAAGGTCACAGTTTGATAGCCTTGAGAACCAGAAAGCTTATCTGGAGACCACCTGAGGTCAGATTAAAGGAGTGCAGGCCCTCTAATCTTATCAGCAATCCCACTCTTGAACCACTGCTATAAAACTCCTCATCAAATCCTCCCAGGATGGGACATACAGAGTTTTGGGGCAGGAGCCTGCTGTGTCTCCCTTTGCCTGGCAAAGCAATAAAGCTATTCTTTTCTACTTCACCCAAAACTCTGTCTCTGAGATTCAATTTGGCCCTGGTGCACAGAAGCCAAGTTTTCCATATCAGTAGGGCATGCTTTTTCTTTACCTTCTGGGGTAGAATTCCTAGGGGAAATGTGCTCTGACAGGAGCTACTGTTCATAACCCAATGGAATGGGAAGAAAAGAACAATTACTACTGGAGGGTACACATGTGGATATATCTAATATCTGAGGGTTTCACCTGGCTAAAAATTGAGTCCTAAAATAAACACAGAAATATACTCACCTGTAGAAAAACTTCCTGCTAAATTATATACTTAATAATTGAACTTTCCTCTTGAGGATACAAACAATCCTTCTGCTTCCCCATCCCCGCATGTTATTGAAATTGCTGGCACTAATATCACTGGATTCCAAGGGCTGTAAAATATAATGACTTGTCATTATGAAATGACACATTTATATGTTGAAACACTGCATTTAACACCATCTCTATGTGTGTTTCAAAAACTCATGGTATCTCTGGGAAACCCTGTGTTTTGCAGTAGGTGGTTCAACCAAATATTCAGTGTTCCCAGAGCAAAGTAGTGAAGTCCTACAGATTAAGATTCATGTCTGTCCTAGTTCTCTTTTCAAATTTTTCTTTAAGTCATAGAGTTATTAAAAATATTATCAGCATCTTGGGCAAAGGCCTTGAACCAGAACTTTCTTTGGATTCATTCTCTCTGAGCCTAAAAACTCATGAGTTCAGTCAAAGGCCTTTACAAAATACCCTGCAATATTTCTGGAATATTTTGGAAAGTAATGTTGTTCCCAGGTTGTACTGATAAAAAGTTGTGCATCAGGAAGGAAGGCAGCCTACTCTAACTGTTCTATAACTGGCATGGCTGGAGCACATATTTTCTAAAGAAAGCTTTAACTCCAAGTGAAACAATAGCCTACTTCTCACTTGCATCTATCTGTTGCAAATCCAAACAGTTTTTCTCTTGGCCTTTTTAAAGCAAATCACCTTTTGTAAACTGAAATACTAGGAGAGGGCTTTTCAGTCTCAATTTAACTGTAATTCTGAGAAGTATTTGATGTTATTTGTCCAATTTCCTTCTATCCTGCTGAAGCTGGGTGACAGAGCTTGATGCCAAGTGAGTGAATGAGCAACCTTGGGTTCTGCCACTCAAGGTCTGGTGTAAGTAAGCAGTTATCACCTGAGAAGAGCTGGAATGTCAGGATCAGTGTGATGAGCAGAGAGTGGAGATTTGAGAGCAAAGAATTGAGCTTCAACTCCCGGGCAAGGTCTAATTCCAAAGAATTAGACCATAAAACGGAAGTGAAAAATCACAGATCCAAGGGTTTAGCAACGTAGAAAACAAGTGTAAGTAAAATAGGTTCAGAATTAGCTAATATTGGTTCTGTGTAATTTCACCCAAAACTGACTGAACTCAGCAACTCCCCTTTTGGAATTCCTAGGTGATTTCAGCTGATATAAACACCCTATTCCTTGGAACCCTTTTCAGAGCTTTCCTGCCTTTCCCTGGAGGAAAAGTGAGATATGTGTAGAGCTTTTAAAAGCTCTTTAAAGTTATCGTGACTGCCTTCCTGACATTCCTCTTTCCAGAGATTGAGATTGGTTTTTGTGCTCATGGGGCCCGATATTATATCCACTGTGTATTCTGATTCCCATCATGGGCTATTGGGGGTGAATTCACTAGCATGGAAACATGAGACCACTAGCATACCAACAGAGATGCTAAGGAACAGGAAAGATGATACAAGGGCTAGTAGAGGGTACTAGTGATGTGGTCTGGTTTTTATGAAACATTCACTGTTTCTCCTGATGGAGTAGGTGATATCCTGGATGGACATATAGGATGTACAGAATCTGGACCCTGTGAATTCAGGGGTTTATCTTTCTCCAAAGCATCCTGATGCTTTCAAATCCACCACAGTGTAAAAGCCCACGATCAAATACCAACCACAGAGGATTTCCAAATCACACATCTACTCTTTCTCCTCTTTTACATATACACTTGATTTAGAGATGAGGATTCAATAACTAATGGACTGGACCAAGCCAAGTCTTGTGCCCATTTACTCATAATTTGACAAAACACCCCACTATTTGCTATTTGTGGTCATAATAATCCCTTACAGGTAGTGGCTTCATAATCAGTAAGATTTTCACCTATTTCATAAATTGTAGAGTAGACTGATTTCTATTAATAGAAATAGAAATCTTGATGGGGGACAAAAAGGATCAGGGTAGCCATTTGTCAATTCAAGTTACAATCTGAGAGCCAGAGGGCCTCTCTTCCATCTTTTTGAGGACATTCTCAGCTCTTGAGGGGCATACTGTGCAGAAAATCAGCCCAAGATATCATTATAATCAGGATAGAATTGCAAAGGAGACTGAATGCACAGTTTCAACAGGTCATTTGTCAAATTCCGATCCTTAATAGGAAATAGGAGGAGAACTAAGAAATCTAAGATAAGGGTATTAGTTAGATGAACCTGAGAATCTTGAACCTCCAAATTCTCTGAATCTTATGCAATAGTAGGAATAGCCTCACTTCATCCAGTGATCAACAACTTCTTGACTGGAAATTGTACAATGACCTCAGATGAGGCAGCTGTCTCTTACAAAAATAATTGCTCTCTTCTAGATCTTTCCCAGTTCTTCTAATTACATTCAGGCAAATAATGTCACATCTTAACACAGCTGAAGTGGTAATATAAAATCCCTTCTCCAGTAAGAAATAGCTGGCATACCAAAAACAATGTCGTTACTTGGCTAAGTTGTACTGGCAGGAAGCAGGAGTACATATACATGAATGGATCTAGAGAGTTGGACTGGAAGGTGAAGTAGAATATGAGACTCAACGACGAAGAATTTATCGTCATGACTCCACTCACTCATAAGTTGATATTCAGTGTTCTGACAACACCTGGAGCAAGTCCTAATCATCTGCTGGCATGACTCTTTGGAGGTGTACATAACAATGATCTTCAAGAAATAAGTGGAGATACTGGACTTCCTTGGTATAGATGTGAGAAACAAGGTCAGAAGACTGGGAGGTGGCAATGTAAGGCTAAACCACCATGTGAATTTGGAGGAGGTAATGTCTCTGATTTGATTTTTCCACATTTGTAAAGAGATCTAACAGTACCCTAGATTAGACTATAAACTCCTAGACAGCAGAGACTATGTTTTAATTCATTATCATACCTTCGATTCCTTACAAGAGAGCACAAACTTTTGTTGTTAGAGCAAATGAAGAAACAGGGTTACTGTGAGGATTCAAGTGACACAATGTACAGATGGAAAAAAAAAAAAAAAGATCTGGTATATAAAAGAGCTCACTACCTCAAAGCAGTGAGCTTTCACTTCCTTCTTCACCTCTTTCTTTTAAATCTGTCTCATAATCTCCCTCCATACCACTCTCTGCAAAGAGAATCACATGCTCTGCCCTGTTTGGAACAATTATTATCTTCCTTCTTGCAGCACGGCTTTTTATCTATTAAACCCTGCTCCTCTGCCAAAGTCTACAGAACTGTCTGCTGAGATAAGTTTTCTCAGTCTCAGATCTAATCATGCTAATACTTGCTTTCCACTTACTTTAGTACAAAGCCAAACTCCTTTACCCTGGAAATCAAGGCCCTTTACTGATACAGTGGAAACAGTATGGGATACTAGTTAGCAAATGCCCGGGGCATGGCCGCTAATTAGCAAGCTTTGGCTAGATTTAATCTGTCTTAAATTCATTCTACAAGTTGTATACTAGTACATAACACAGAGGGATCACAATAAAGAATAAAGGGTTAAAATATGGGAAGCAGCTAGTAATGACAGGCACCAGATTAGCTTTAAATATGCATATAATCATCTCCCTAGTTATACCTCCTGTCATTTCCCTTCAACTCAAGATGAGAATGACTCCAAGTATCCCATTTTGGGACACTGAGTTGTTGATGAAGCTATCTAAAACAATCTAGTTTATATCTACAAAATAACTGTTTCTTTGCATTGCTCATGCTGCCCTTTTCCTCTAGAATATACCAAATTCCTTCTTTACCCAAAAACTTCTTCTATTGTATCTTAGATTAAATTAACCAGCTGCCCCCATGAAATAGTAGTACTTCCTTTTCCTAATTCTATAAAACTTACTGGTTAATTTTGTTACAATACTGATACTACTATAAAGTAATTGCCATTGTCACTCATCAGACTGTGTACTCTCTGAAGCTCCCATTTAGTTATTTATGCATTCCTCCCATACCTTAGCAAATTCTGGCACACACACTCATGCCTGGTAAATATATGAATGTGATTGAGTGAATGAATAAAAAAACTTCAAATTTCAACAATTTAGAAAAAAAAGTTTTAAATATTTAATGACAGAGATCTATTTGGTCAAAACCTATGGGTAAAACACCAAGTATCCTCTATAAAATAATAAGATGAAATCAGTACCATGAAATGGGTAAGCATCTTAGCAGATATGGTAAATAAATTGTTACCTAGACATTAGTGAAGGTTTTACCAAAACCTTCATGAAAATTTTAGCATTACATGAAAGTGAAGAAAAGTACAAATGTTAAAAGTGAAGAAAATTATAGGAAATATGAAGCTTTAAAATGATTTATTTTAAAATATTTATGTTTGCCACTTCCTAAAAAGAGTTATTCTCTCTTACTATCTCATTGACTCACATCCATATGCTTATGTTTTGGTTACCAGGTCCACTGTGAAAGAAGAGAAGAAATTTAAGACTGGGAGTTACTATCTGTACTGAGTCCCATCGAGAAGGAATAAAGAGGAAAAATCAGAACATTAGATACAGAAAATATCAACTGAAGTGATATACATCATCTCTTAAAGTTTTGCTGCCACTTGCTCAACAAGCTTTCTCAAAATTTGACAGTGGTGAAAAGAATTCTTTAAAAAAATACTTCATTTGACCATGGAATAAATTCTGTTCTTGAAATATTATATGGGGTCATCAACGCAAAGAAAGTACATGGTTAAAAAGGAACTTAGAAGATTCAGTTAAAGGTGTGCTTATTAAAAGTTATATAAAGGATTTTGACACAGAAACTCAGTGGGCCTCTTCAGATCAATGCATGATAAAGAATTTTCCACATGTAAAGAAAAATTCAGTTCAAAACAAAGGAAGCAGGTTGCAAGTGCTTGGAGCATTATCTATTTAACAAAATATACAAATAGAGCCTTTCAGGTCTTTTAGATGGTTAACTCATACAAATGTGGACAATTTGTAAAATAGACTTTAATTAGGCTTTGCATAGCACTTCAAGAAATAGACCTAATGCAATATTTTAAGTGTTAATAGTTTACAGCAGTAGTACAAAAAGATTAAATATTCTAAACTTGCTTTCCAGCAAGTTTAGAATAAAAGCCTTTACTTTTTGTTTTATTTCCATTGAACTCTATATTACAACTGTACATAGAAATTTCCAAGACAAAATTATTTCCTGATTGACACTCAATGATCAATTTTTCCTATAAGTCCACTGCTCAGTAAATCCATTGGCCACAGACATTTGCATTCCTTCTTCTTTTATTTCCTGTGTGAACTAATCTCAATCATTTTCTTTAGATCATAAGCCTTTTGGGGAAGGAACATAATTTATTTGCTTCAAAGCTGTTAAGGCCCAGATACATCTGCAGCTTCACAGACAACAAATGACTTAGATCATCATTTGAAGTATGTTTGTAAAGCTAGTAAGACTTGAGGCCTGCATGCTGGAACACAATTTAACCTAAAGTAGGTGAACGGAGCTCTGGAATATTGTGTACCTGCCCTTCATGAATGTACAAATTGAACTATCCTGGGCTATTAAACTATTTGTAGAAAAGCATTATCTCTAAAAGTAAAAATGATAAGCAGCTCCATTTTAAAGAGAGAAGACTACCAATCACTCTTAGCGATTCTTACCTATTTTGAGTCAAGTGAGGAGCCTGGTGTTTTGTGTTATCAGTCATATGATAAGGGATAATATACCTATTCACTATATGATTCACAACAGTGGGTGCCCACTCTCATTAAACTCTCTCATACTCATTAAACTCTGTGCTGGAATCCCTAAGACATTCTAGGCTCCCTTGAATAACTGTGCAGCTACAAAAATCAAACCTAGTTTGCCACAGATCTCTACCCAAACCTATATTTAAACTGTAACTCTGGGTAGTTGAGAGAATTGGACTTCCACAGGCTGTGTCCAGGACAGTTAACCCTCAGACTTCCTTCCTCCCGCTACACCCCTATCCAGAGATAGAGCTACCTACAAGCGTTCTGGGTCTTCCACACTCTAATAGCGATGTTTAAGTGGAACAATTGGTCCACTCCAGTTCCTTAAGGAGATATATAGGCTTCTGTCCCAGCTATAAAGAATTTTGGGGAGATATACCCAAGTTCACAGACATAGAACTGTAGGGTACCGATGATTCAACAGTGTCTTGCAACATACCTTTATTTCCCTAAGCCTACCAAACTAAAGAACTCACAGATTAGGGTAGTTCAAGATGGTGGCATAGGAAGAGCCTGAACATATGTCCTCCTATGGACACAACAAATATACAGCTACATATGGATCAATTCCCTCTCAAAAGAACTTGAGAACTAGATGAACACATGTTCCACAACAAAGGATTAAAAAAACACATCAAGAGCAGTAGGAGGGACAGAAATCACTCTCACCCAAAACCCTCAGCCCCAGCATGGTGTCACACACTAGGGAGGTATCTCACCAAATGAGTGCTTTTCCCAGAGGAAAGAGGGGTTGGAGACCCACATTAGGAACCTGGCCCCTGGGATCTACACTGGAGAGACAAGCTCTCAAAATGTTGAATTTAGAAAACCAAAGTACTGACATCCAAAAGTTCCAAAGTGCTATAGGAAACTGAGACTTCTTCAAGGGCTTACATGTGGTCTCATTCACACCAAGACCCAAAGAATCATAGCAATATGAAAAGTGCCAAGACTATGTAGGAAGGAGAGACATTTGCAAATCTAAAATCATTGGCTGGAGGGGAGGGAGCCACTGGAAATTCTCCCCTCTGTTCTGCGTAGACTAAGGGATTGACAGACACCACTGTCACATTCCCCCCTAACCTGCTAGGATAGGAGGGTGAGCTCAAACATGGGGGCGAGTAATTGCAACACTATCCTGTCACCTTGCTGTAGCCAGAAAGCACTGGTAGTTGCAGCACTCCTCCATTCCCTGGCTGGGGCAGGTGGACACAAATGGTCATGGCATTCTCCTGTTCCCTAGCTAATGTCTGCAAGTATGAACAGTTACAACAGCACCCTGCCCACTGACTGGAGCTGGAAAACATTAGTGCTCATGGCATTATTCCTCTCTCAGACTAAAGCAGAGTTGACATTCCCCTGTCCCCTGACTAAAGCTGGTGATTGCAAGCAGTCTCAGCATTCTCCTGCTCCCGGCCTCAAGGTGATGCACATGCACAGACAAGGCACTCTCTTGTTGCACTTCTGAAGCTCACAGGCACGAGTCATATTCTTTTTCTTCTTCTGAAGCAAGAGAGAAAGCCCTTCCCCCTAAAGTCTGCAGGAGCCGAGCTAAAGCCAGCAGCCATGCTTAATCCACACAAAGCATATCACTTGTTCATCTGGCACTGGCTTCCAAGGGTATTGGTGTTCCTGAGCTCCATGGGACTTCAGCAGTCAGAAAGAGTTCTTCACAGGCCACCTCCGCCAGCATACAGACAGCAGATTGAAACACAACCCCAATCTTCCTGGGATAAAGGCTTATTTACTTGATCTGGAATTTCATCAGGAGAGGCAGACTTCAGATTTCTCACACATCTACAGGTAAAAGAGGCACTCCGGGGAACATAAGCAGGGAGACATCATCCTTGAGCACTGCCTTGGCCTCACTACATCTTGACAAAACTCCTCAAAAAGGAGATTATATACTTACCAAAAGCCCCAGTTTTGGTAAATGTCACCCAGGACACCTCCAGATTTCCTGGTCTGGAGGCCAGAGGGGATTAACACTTTAGACCCACAGGACTTTGTATAGCTGCATACATCAAAAGCTGCCATCTAGGGCTTCCCTGGTGGCACAGTGGTTGAGAGTCCACCTGCCGATGCAGGGGATACAGGTTCGTGCCCCGGTCCAGGAAGATCCCACAGGCCACAGAGTGGCTGGGCCTGTGAGCCATGGCTGCTAAGCCTGCACGTCTGAAGCCTGTGCTCTGCAACGGGAGAGCCCACAGCAGTGAAAGGCCCATGTACAGCAAAAAAAAAAAAAAAAAAAAAAAAAGCTGCTGTCTGAAGATCTGGCTTCCAGTTAGCCTGAAACTATGGTTTAAATGAGATTCCTTCCTTGGAAAACTGACAGGTCTTGGCACACTCTCAACCACAGAGGCATATCAAGAATATATCAAGTGATACAAATAGGCACACAGATTTGAGAGACAACCAAGAGGTAGGTCAGGTTAAACAAGAAGGATTATCACCCATACAAGGCCACTCCTTAAAGACTGAGAGAGGGAGCAGTTTTGCCTAATACATAGAAACAAACACAGAGAGACAAGCAAAATTAGGAAATAGAAAAAATATGTTCCAAACACAAGAATAAAACAAAACATCAGAAAAATACCTTCATGATATTAAAATAAGTTCATCTACCTAGTAAAAAATTCAAAGTAATGGTCATAAACATGCTCAATGAACTCAGAAGAAGAATGGAGAACTTCAGCAGAGAGTCAGAACACACAAGAAAGAACCAGTCAGAGCTGAAGAATACAAAACTAAAATGAAAAATTCACTAGAGGGAATTAATAGCAGATTAGATGGTAGAGGGTAGTGGGAAGGAATCACCCAATTAGAACAGGAAAAAAAAGAATTTAAAAAATGAGGATAGTTTAAAGGACCTTTGGGACATCAAGCATACTAACATTTACATTATAGAAATCCAGAAAGAAAGAAAGTGGCAGAAACTTATTTGAAGAAATAATGACTGAACACTTTCCAGACCTGGGGAAGGAAACAGACATTCAGGTCCAGGAAGCACAGGGAACCCCAAACAAGATGAATTCAAGGAGATCCACACCAAGTCACACTATAATTAAAATGCCAAGAGAAAAATCAAATGACAGAGGATTCATCTCCAAAATATACAAGCAGCTCATGCAGCTCAGTATCAAAACAAACAAAAACCCAATCAAAAAACGGGCAGAAGACCTAAATAGGCATCTCTTCAAAGAAGACATATGGATGGCCAACAAACACATGAAAGATGCTCAACATCACTAATTATCAGAGAGCTACAAATCAAAACCACAATGAGGTATCACCTCACACTGTTCAGAATGGCCATCATCGAAAAATCTACAAACAATAAATGCTGGAGAGGGTGTGGACAAAAGGGAACCCTCCTGCACTGTTGGTGGGAATGTAAATTGATACAGCCACTATAGAGAACAGTATGGAAGTTCCTTAAAAAACGAAGAATAGTACTATAATGACCAACAATCCCACTACTGGGCATATACCCTGAGAAAACCATGATTCAAAAAGAGACATGTACCCCAATGTTCACTGAAGCACTATTTACTACAGCCAGGACATGGAAGCAATTTAAATGTCCATCAATAGATGATTGGATAAAGAAGATGTGATACCTATATACAATGGAACATTATTCAGCCAAAAAAAAGAAACGAAATTGAGTTATTTGTAGTGAGTTGGATGGACCTATAGTCTGTCATACAGAGTGAAGTAAGTCAGAAAGAGAAAAACAAATACCATATGCTAATGCATATATTTGGAACCTAAAAAAAAAAAAAAAAAACTAGTGGCAGGGCAGGAATAAAGATGCAGAGGTAGAGACCTGAGGACACGGGTGGGACAGGGGAAGCTGGGACCAAATTAGAGAGTACCATTGACATATATACACTACCAAACATAAAATAGATAGCTAGTGGGAAGCTTCTGCATAGCACAGGGAGATCAGTTCGGTACACTGTGATGACCTAGACGGGTGGGATAGGGAAGGTAGGAGTGAGGCTCCAGAGGGATGGGACATGGGGATATATGTATACATTCAGCTGATTCACTTCGTTGTACAGCAGAGACTAGCACAACACTGTAAAGCAATTACACTCCAATAAAGATGTTAAAAATAAATAAAATAATAAAATAAAATCTATTAAACACAGCAAAAGCAATTCAAAGATGGAAGTTCATAGTGACACAGGCCTACCTCACAAAGCAAGAAAAATCTCAGATATACATTTCAAATTTACCTCAATGAACTAAAAGAGGAAAATAAACATTACTCAAAGTTAGCAGAAGGAAGGAAAAATAAATATCAGAGAAGAAATAAGTGAAATAGAGACAAACATGTAGAAAGATCAATGACACTAAGAGATAAATCTTTAGCCAGACTCATCAAGAAAAAAATAAAGCACCCAGATAAAATGCATCAGAATAAAAGAGAAGTTACAACTGATATCACAGAAATACAAAGGATTATAACAGACTACTATGTACAGCAACAGATTGGAAATCCGAAAAGAAATGGATAAATTCCTAGAAACCTATAACCTACATAGACTGAATCATGAAGGAATAGAAAACCTGAACAGACTGATTACTAGAGGTGACTGAATCAGTAATTAAATACCTCCCAAGAAATAAAAGGCGAAGACCGGACAAATTTATTGCTATATTCTACCAAACATTTAAAGAAGTAATACTAATCTTTCTCAAACTCTTTCATAAAAGCGAAGAGGAGGAAACATTTCCAAACTCACCTTATGAGGTCAGCTTTACCCTGATATCAAAACAGTCAAAGACCCCATGAGAAAAGAAAATTACAAGCCAATATCCCTCATGAACATAGATGTAAAAATCCTTAGCAAACTGAATACAACAATACATTAAAAGAATCATAAATCTTGATTAAGTGGGAATTATTCCTGTGATGCAAAGATAGTTCAATATCCACAAATCAATGTGATACATCACACTAACAAAATAAAGGCTAAAAATAATATGATAAACTCAATACCTGCAGAAAAAGCATTTGGCAAAATTCAACCTCCATTTACAATAAGATGTCTCAACAAAGTGGGTATAAAAGGAACATACCTCAACATAATAAAGGCCATATATGATAAGCCCACAGTTAATGTCATGCTCTATGGTGAGAAGTTAGAAGCTTTTCCTCTCCCCACTATTACTTAACATAGTACTGGAAGTCCTAGCTAGACCAATTAGGCAAGAAAAAGGGAAAAAAAGCATCAAAATTGGAATGAAAGACATAAAACTGTCATTATTTGCATATGAAATTATATTATACATAGAAAACCCTAAAGACTTCATCAAAAAACTGTTAGAACTAATAAATGAATTCAGTAGAGTAGCAGAATAGAGAATTGATATATAACAAAGTTGTGGGGTTTTTTACACTAAAAATGAACTACCAGAAAGATAAATTAAGAAAACAATGCCATTTACAATTGCATCAGTAAAAATAGATACCTAGGAATAAATTTATCTGAAGAGGTGAAAGACCTATACTCTGAAAACTGTGATACACTGATGGAAGAAACTGATCATAACACAAATAAATGGAAAGATATACTATGCTCATGGATGAAAAGAATACTGTTAAAGTGTCCATACCTCACCAAGCAATCTAGAGATTTAATGCAATCCCTATAAATACCAGCGGCATTTTCCACAGAACTAGAACAAAAACTTCTCAAATTTCTATGGAGCCACAAAAGACCTTGAATAGCCAAGAAATCTTGAAAAAGAAGAACAAAGCTGAAGGTATCACACATCTTGACCTCACTATACTACAAAGCTATAGTAATCAAGACAGTATGGTACTGGCAGGAAAATGGACACATAGATCAATGGAACCAAATAAAGAACCCAGGAATAAACTCATGCATATATAGTCAATTAATTTTTTAACAAAGGAGTCAAGAATAAACAATAGAGAAAAGACAATCTCTTCAATAAACTGTGATGAGAAAATTGGGAAGATACATGCAAAAGAATAAAACTGGAGTACTACCTTACATCATATACAAAAATAAACTCAAAACCGACTAAAACCTTAAATGTAAGACTTGAAACCATAATATTCCTACAAGAGAAGTTAGGCAGTAAGCTCTTTGACATCAGTCTTAGTGACAGTGTTTTGAATCTGTCTCCTCTGGCCAAGTCAAAAAAAAAAAAAAAGAAAGAAAAACAAACAAATGGGACTACATATCAAACTTTTGCACAGCAGAAGAAATCACCAACAAGATGGAAAGGCAACCTACTAAATGGGAGAAGATTTGCAAATGTTTATATCTGATACAGCATTAATATCCAAAATATATGAAGAATTTATACAACTTACTATCAAAAAACAAACAATCCAATTTAAAAATAGGCAGAGGACCTGAATAGACTTTTTCTAAAGAAGACATACAGGCCAATAGGTACATATAAAGATTTTTAATCTCACTAATCATCACAGAAATGCAATTCAAAACCACAATAAGATATTACCTCACACCTGTCAGAATTGGATATTATCAAAAAGACAGTAAATAACTGTTGGGGAGAGTATGGAGAAAAGGAAATCCTCATGCACTGTTGGTGGGAATATAAATTGGTGCAGCCACTATGGAAAACAGTATGAAGGTTCCTCAAAAAATGAAAAATAGAACTACCATACAATTCAGCAATTCTACTTCTGGGTATTTACCTGAAGAAAAAAAAAAACACTAATTCAAAAAGATATATGCACCCCTATGTTCACTGCTGCATTTTTTACAATAGCCAAGCTATGGAAACAACCTAAGCATCCATTCATTAACAGGTAAATGGATAAAGAAGATGTAGCGAATACACACATACACACACACACACACACACACACACACACACACACACACACGATGGAATATTACTCAGCCATAAAAATGAAATCTTGCCATTTGAAACAATATGTGAGAGTATTCTCCTAAGCAAAATAAGTCAGACAAAGAGAAATCCCATATGATCTCACTTATATGTGGAATCTAAAAACAAAACAAAACAAAACAAACTAAACAAAACCAGACTCACAGACAGAGAAGGGTTGATTGCCAGATGGGAGCAAAATGGGGATGTGGGTGGGCAAAATAGATGAAGGGGATAAAAAGATACAAATTTCCAGTTATAAAATACAGTCATGGGGATGTAATGTACATCATAGGGAATATAGTCAATAAAATTGTAATACATTTGTACAGTGACAGATGATAACTAGACTTATCCTGGTGACCATTTCATATTGCTATGATGTACACCAGAAACTAGTATGATATTGTATGTCAATTATATTTCAACCTAAAATGAAGAACACAGATATTAGGATCCCAACTTCTGTCAAGTCATATTCATGTAGGCATTTGATGTATACAAAAGTAAGTAGGAAAGGAAGAAAATCTTTTGGCAGTTTCTCTATCAAGGTAATGAGCCATGCTCCAGAGAGTATAAGGGCATTGTGATTTCGACCCTCTTTAAACTAACCCTCTGAAGGGACAATTTCTACTGTTGTCATTAAAAGTTTCCAAATCTGCTGTCTTCAAAACACTGCTGGACTGGGTTTACTAAAGAGTAAACAAAAGGGTAAGGTTTCCATTCTCTTCTTTCAGTATTGCTTTGGATCCTACTGAAATACACTCCCTATCTGTCTATGGAATCCTAAATCCCATCTCTTTCTGGTAAAAAGTTGTGTAACTCTATTTAAAACTTCTAATCTCATATCCAAGGAAAAGCTCAACAACATTTATGCTCCCGTTCACAAATGTTTACTTTTCTACTAAGTTAAAAACAGGGAGGATTACAAAGGGTAAAAGTCTCTTTACTCGGTTGCAAACCACTGCTTTCAGAAGGCTATTGCCTCTTAGGCCATGCCCTCCATGCAGCCAGTGTTCAAACACTCTTTTGAACGATATGTGGTTGGCTTCTCTGGAATGCACTTTGAGAGTTGAGATCCACAAAATTTCCTATCGTAGGTTATCTGGATGTAGTTCAAACTCTTCCATTCATAGCTGTTCACATATAGCCCTTACTGACGGAGCTGTGTGTCCAGTGAGCGGGCCGCTTCAGTTAGATACTTGCAATATGACCCATCTGAGCTATTTTTTATGATTTCTGCTGCCGAGGGAAACCTCTCATATCCCGGACTCAAATACCAGCAGTGGAACCTACATCACAGCTACCTCCTGTGCCATATCTCTCCATTCTCTTTCCTTGGTTCTACTTGAGCTGGACTAGTTCTAAGTAGATTTTCAAAGGAGTTGCATCCTAATTTCCCCTTCTTTTAGATGCTCCCCAAATGTTTTCAACTAGTTTTCTTAATGTTCTGTTTTTCCCACTTGGCTTCAAGGAGAAGAAAGAACCACTTCCCCTTCTCGTGAGTGGAGGAAAATCTCTCTGCAATAATCCTATCTAGTCCACAAGACTCAAGAATGTTCCCTCAGCTTCTTTTCCCTGCAAGTCAAGCCCCTGTCTCCTCTACACTGATAGAAGTGCTAGGGTACTGCTTTCCTCAAGGAGTGCCTTTCTGCTGTTCCTTAAGAACTTACACGAAGCCTTTAAACCCAGTTTCTGACTGCTTTGACTCCATTAGAGTGAAGGAAGACATTTTCAGATGTGGGTCTGGCAGCCAATTCTAGGCATGTGGTAGATCTCCTAAAAGCTTGTTATTTACATCTAAGAAGAACATTGCTTCCCTCAACCCTTGATTAACCTCCCCAGTGATGAGTAGTTGTGTCTCCCCTCATCATGCTGGCAGAGCAGGATAGAACAATTCCTAGCTAGTCTGATATTAAATTAACATATGCATCAATGAACACAATGCATATACTATTTTATTCCACTTAATTAAAACTCCATTAACTGTATTTCAAGATTATTAAAAATCTCTGTGCTTTATGCCCCTGGAAGAAATAGCTACAAGGATCATTATGACACAGAACACCAAGCTTGGGTCTAGAGATCACACAGAGAATCCTGGCAATAAGCCTCTGACTGTGAAGTTGGTCATTCTGTTGTTTTTATTTTTTAAAACTGCAGGTGACAGAGATCTGCTTGAAATTGATTAGACTAACTCCTCATCCCTATTAAAACCTAAGAAAGAATCTAGTTTTAGGTGCCACTATTTGTATAAGATGGCTCAAACAGAGCCATTCAATGCTTATTTTGTAGCACTTTGTAATAAAACGATCTTAGTGTTAGGAATGAATTGAAATGATTCTTAGCAAAATATCAAGGGTTTATTTTTCCTTCAATCAGTAGAATAAAAGCCAAAAAATAGAAAGCATTTTCATTTTTAATGAAAGAACACAACTAAATTGTGTTGTATAAAAGAAATAACAAAAATATAGGAATTACAAAGATGAGTTATCTTGAGAGGAGACTGACTGCAATCACACTGGTGGAAAGAGGGGACTACGCCCCTCTCACTCCTGGGAACCCAAGCCACCCCTCTCCACATCTTCTCTGCAAACTAACACACATTGTTTTAGTTGTGTATTTCATAAGGATGCTACAGTTAAGGGCATCAATTCTAGCACAGTCATGTAACTGTATTGACTCACATAATGGTGTATAGATAGGTTCTGGGCATCTCTGATAAAGCCTAGAGCTGGAAGAAGAGGGAGCTTCCTACAAATCCTGCACCTGCACATGCATCCATGCACACACTCCAACAGAGAATGTGCTCACACGTTCACCAGCACACCTGTGCGTGGGAGCGAGTCCTGTCCCTCCCACAGTCTTGGTAAATGCTGAGGTGGCTTTTTTCTCCCAAACCTGTCCACCCTTGTCTTATGAGTATAACAGGGTACATGCACAGCCAGTTAAGGAGAAGAATTACATTTTAGAAGCTTTGCCTGATCCTTACAGGTCCAATGCATATGCTGTAATGGTGGATGTAAAAAGGGTTTTCTTTGGAAAAATATTTATTTAGATATTCTGCCCAGTTTTAGATTGGGGAGGTTATAAATCAGGAGCTCAGGATTAACACACACACACTACTACATATAAAATAGATCACCAACAAGGACCTACTGTATAGTATAGGGAACTCTGCTCAATATTCTGTAATAACCTATATGGGAAAAGAATCTGAAAAAGGATGAATATATGTATACGTATATGTATAACTGAATCACTATGCTGTACACCTGAAACACAACATTGTAAATCAACTATATTTGAATAAACTTTTAAAAAAAATAATGAAAAGGGTTTTCATATATGGGATCTTTCACATAAATATACACTAAATTTTACCCAGTACCTGAGCTCATGATTCCTCAGCCTCATAAGTGAGCTTTAGTGTGTGGTTGTTCAGACTGCAATCGCATGCAACCTTTTTATTTTTTTTGTGATGGGAAGTTCCTTTCTGTAATTGTCACAGATATAACTTACTCAGAGCCTTACCAAAGTCTATGCTTAAGGAAACTTGAGTCTGCAGAATAGGAGAAAGGAAATTGTCCTCAGTTTCCTTCAAGAAATAGGAATACCTTGAGTTTTCTGAGGAAGGAGATTTTTCATACCAAAGATGAGGATGAGAAGTATATAAAGGGGAACCAGGGAAAATAGGTCACAGGAGACTGAAATAGAACTGTGAGGTTGTGAGAGCAGGAATATTTCACACCCTCCAAGGGCCTAAACTCTCCACGCTCCTTCACCACTCCTGACCTCTTTTTGAAGCACATGGGAATGAGTTAGTTAGGCTGCAACTGGTAATTGTACTCTTTGGTTTAGCTTTGAGATGCTGATATGACTGTTCACCTAAAAATAACAGTGAAACACACTTCAAATATCTTTCTGGGTTAGCAGTGTGTGTTCTCTTAAGGGAGGCTGAGCAAGAGATAACATCTGTCTCTAGTCACCTAGCTAGGGCCCATCCCCAGTGTCTGTCCCCCTCATGTGTACTCCCAGCTGAACAAACCAGAGCAGCAGATGGTTCCCCAAGGAGGAGAGACCACAGGCCAGTGGTCTCTGTCTTCCTCTGAGAGCTCACCCAGACACCTCACTCTGGGAAAGACAGGACTTGTCCCAACACATCGATCCTTCACAAAATTAACAAATAGATCATTGAGGAAAGATTTGGAAAAAGTTATGTATTCTTTATAAGCCACTAAACATAGTAAATAAACCAACAAGGATATGCCATTCAGCATGTAACAAGTCTGATAAAAGAAGAGCAACCCTTCTCTCTGCTTCTTCCATCTTTCTATCTGCTGGTTCTTTTTCCAGCACGTGAAAGGTGCATGGCTCCCCAATTCTGGGATTCCTGGGCTCTTCCATGTTTCTTGAAATAATCATCCATACTCCCCATCTCTGCTTCCTTCAGTCTCTCTTCAGTCCCTTCCCTTTTCTCTACTCACTCTTCAGGCTTAGGTCATCACAGACCTCCATATTATCAAATCCAATAAACTAGGGGGGGAGGGGGACTTTATTTTTGTAATTGGTCCACTATCAAAATTCACCAAGGCCTGAGTTTCCCAGACTTTTTTTCACCTTTATGAATGTATGATGCCAGTAACCTTTGTGTTTGCTGTGTTCACAGTGGGACCCCAGAATTAAGCCCTTGGCCTGTGCTCTTTGTTCTGTGGTTTCATCCAGGCTAAGGGTTTCCACTATACGACCCACATGCTGATGAATCTAAGCTCTAATGTGCACATTCTGTCATTGTCAGACTCACCCATCTGGGATGTCCTAAAGGACCATATATCAACCTGTCCACGTTCTTATTTATCATCTTACATCCAAAATCTTCCTTTCTTTTATATTCTTGTACAGACTCTGGTTTAGTCCTTAATCCCCAATATTGTCCATAAATATTTTAATGAATGAATTCATAATGTTTAAGAAGAATCAGTAATGGCTCATAAAAATTAATCATATGAACTAAAATAATTTACATGCTCACCCAAAACAATCAAGTTAACTGAGTGTATAGACACAACTCTTAAAGATTCAAAACATAAAATCACTAACAAGTCTCCTTCTATGAAGCATTTTGTGGCTCCTCTACCACCCTGCCTCCAACAATCTGTAGAAAGCCAGAGAAAAAATGATGATCTGTGTGTCCTACCACAATACTTCACAAATAAAAACTGTAGAACTGATAACATTATAATCAGGTTATTTAGGTGTATGTCTTACTATAATTTGAGTTTCCTAAAGGCTAACAGTATACATATCTAGTTTTATCTGTGACTGACATAGCTGGCACTTGATATTTTTGGACACATAATAAAGTCCAGTAGACTTATCTTCAGTGCAGGATGTTTTTCTCACTTTAATTTTTATGTGAGATTCTATTTGATGATGAACTATTTGGTTTTAAATATCTTTTAATTAATATTTACTAAGCCACCCACTGTGCTTAAAAGACAAACATAGGTAAATAGTAACAGTACCAGTTTAAAGACAACTCCTTTGTTGATGGATTGTAGGCTACTAAATATTGAAATAAATGTAGTACAACTCAATTTGAGACACAAGGATACAAATGTCAACTACTTCAGGAGCTTTTTCAATTGTCCACCACAGACTCTGATGGACAATTTCAGGCAGTTTCTCTTTTACAATCCTCCAAGAGTCCCTGCTAAAGGGTGACACTGCTACCAATTGGAGGGTGTTCTCTCAGGTGAATTAGAGTCAAAACAGAAAAAAAAAAAAAATGAGAATCTCCATAATGTATTATTTTCATCTGCTACATATATATATATATATGTGTGTGTTATTTTATAGGAATATTCCAAGAATGCATGGTCACCCAAAATAAGTTTTAAACTTACTATAATTATCAGAGCATTTTTACTTAATAAGACTATTTCTATAGATCATACCTTAATCCCTAAATCAGTTTTGTGAATTTTGACCATGATAATGGCAACTTTTTATGAAATGGATCATATTACCCTTACTTAGTCTACCATAATCATTTCATGATCAAATGGCACACATTAAGAACCCTGCCTACATGATTTCTATTTTTAAGTTATCTAAAGAAAACCAAGTTAATTATATGGCAACCTAAAACTTAGTTAGCAATCTGTGATTCCTACAGCTAAAATACCAAACTGACAATTTATTTAGTGAAGGAGTTCAAATGATTTCATACTCTGAGAAGTTTTATTTATTTAAAATTTCTGTTTCATTTGTTGTGGTCAATAACCAGAAAATTGTTTCTGAATGATCGAATAATTTCATAATCTTAAATACAGTATTTTATAAAGTGATAAAAATACACTCTAGGAGCTTAAAGAAAAGCCAATACTTTGATTAGTAAATAAAGCTAAAATTTTATTATTACAAAAATATAGCTGTCATATTATTAAAAATATAACTTCAGAATCTACCAGCCAAGAGGGTGATTATTTACTGATAGAAATTTAGTTTTCAATATTTGCTGCCTGGAGTAGATATAGGTCAAACTCCCCTGGATTTAAAAAGCAAAAGCAAGCCTTCCACAGAAACAACAACTCAAGAGAAAAGTGAAAGGTACAAACATGGTTTTATAAGAACTCTCTTGGCATCCAGTAAGAACTTATCTTGGATATTCACATAGCTCTACAACATTGTGTAGCTGAGTCACTCGCTGACTTTTAGTGTGAGTTGCTCTACAAAATAAAAACATAAAAAGTCATTATTTACAATACCTCAAATCCAAAATATGTCACATATATTCAGATTATTAATCTGAATTCCATTTGTGAAAAGAAGAGGAAAAATGATTTTCATGGCTGAAAAATGTTTAAGCATACTTGATTATTTAAATAAACCTTATGGCGGTCAAACTTACTGAACAAATTTACTCAATGCTGTATGGAAATATGGGCACATAACAATCTTCTGAGCATTAAAGTCAGAAGCTATGGGTCCTAATTTCAGTAGTATGAAATGTAAATGTACGTGGTAAATGTGGTACAAGCTAACTTTATTTTAGCTTTCCACGTAGACATTAAGCAGCTCATGACTCCACCATAACACAGTATGCATAAACAGTGTATTTCATAGCATGAGCTGCCAGATTTTCATTTCCTACTGTCTAGACAGCCAGTCTAAACACTGTATTCTGATGCCTATATGGAGTATAATTCTCTAAAGACTTCTTAAAGCTCCTGGTAGAAACTATGCTAGACACTCCCATTTTATTGCTTTTCTATGGTACACTTTGTATTCAGAAAAACAAATTACAGGATTCCTTAGGAGTAGGGGGGAATAAAACTATTCACTCATTCTTTAACTTATAAAATCAATAAGGCCTTAACAATCAATCACCCACTCTCAGTCCACAATCCTCCTGATGGCTTTTAAACTGTGTTCAGCAGTCATGCTGAGCAGTTTTTAGAAGAGAAAATATTGCATTGTCATGAAATACACAGTGTATAAAATGTTTCCTGAGAGAAAACCCCCTAGAATTAAAATGAATGTTCTCTATAGAGTATTATAATGTTCAACGTACTGACAAGCCTAAAATAATGTTTTGTAAAAATAGAGTAAAATAAAATAAACTTGTCATCAGTTTTAATTCCACAGGGAACAGTCATTTATAATCAATTTTAAACTAAAACTAGAAGAAATGGGTTACATCTGAGGTTGACCAAAGTACAACCAGAGACAGTCAGCCAAATTCATGCAGGGCTCCCAAGGAAGTGCTTAATATCAGAATATAACTTAATAATCAGGCACAGAAACCAACCTGGGATCAAAAGTCACAGAAAGACAATGGGTCAGAAAGAATTAGAAAGAATCAGGCCATAGACACTGTCCAAAAACATTCAGAAGAGAATAACAAGACACTGAAACAATGTGAGCAATAGTTTGACATCAGGAGAACTTCTAAAGTTGTATGAGAGTAGATTACATGGAAATTATTAGTTTGTGTTGGCCTTCCTACAAAATTATGATCTTTTTACAAGCAGCAATTTTTTTCCCCCTAAACCGTTATTATAAACCAGAGTTCTTGAAACCTAACAACATCCTCAGAAAAAAGATTGAATGAAAGGAGGCACGAATGACAGGGAGAAGCACCAAAATGGTGCCTGATGATACCTTGCTCAGCTCACTTGTAAATATCTAGAGTTTACAACTAAACCTTAGCCTGCACCCTAGAAAGAAAAGTAGGTTTGTAGTAGTGTAGAGCAGAAATGAAACAGAAAATCATCAACTTAGAGCAGACAGATCCTGATGTAGGTTTTGCCAAGCAGAATTAGAAGGACAAAGCACATGTTGCTGGGATTATGGTTGGTACCTAGTGTAATCCAGCTCTTTACAATGTTGCACAGGCTAATCCCCTACACACACTCCCCAGTGGAAGCTGCAGCAGTCTGTCATTGTTTGTGTGATTTCATCCTGCATTCTCTCTGTCAAATACAAGCATGATATTATGCATTTTAAATATTTAAAATATTTTAATAGTAATTAAAAATTCACTTGGCTTTAAGAATTCATCATCATGTATTGCCCCAGGCCCAGAGAACCAAACTTTTTAAAATCTTAGAATTTTTTATGTCAGAGGATTAGTGATGAAAATTTGTGTATTATTTATAACAAGCAATAAGCTGTAAAAAGTGTCCCTGTGTTACTTTATTTAAACAGACTTCACTGCAATATAATTTACATAAGTAAAATGCATCAGTTTTAAGTATACAACTAAATGGATTTGGTCAAAGGTATAAATCTATGTAATCAAGAAATATTGCCTAGTATTCAGTGTATATATTTTTTTAAACTCATCCCAAAGTATTTTATATTTGGGGATGCTATTATAAATGCAATTGTTTTCTTAATTTCATTTTTAGATTTTCCATTGCCAGTGTATAGAAATAAAACTATTTCAATCATTTACGTATTAAGACCTGTTTTGTTGCCCAGAATATAGCCTATCGTGTTAAATATGTTCCATGAGTGCTTGAAAAGAATATATGTCCTGCTGTTGGTGAATGAAATGCTAAACATTTATCAATCAAGTCATGTTAACTGACAGTGTTGCTCAGGTATTCTTTTATCCCTAATTGTTGCATTGCTTTTCTATCAATTTCTAAAACAGGAATGCTGAATCTCCAATAGTAACTGTTCATTTGTCCTTTTCTCCTTTCACTTCATATATTCTCAAACAACTATTACTAGGTGTCTATTTATCTATGATTTTTATGAATGATTAAACTTTTATCATTATGAAATATCTCTATCTCTGGTAATATCCCTTCCCATGAAATCTACTTTGTCTTAAATTAATACAGCAATTCCAGCTTTCTTAAGATTAGTGTTCACAAGGTTTACCTTTCTCCATCCTTTTAATTCATCTGTGTTTTTATATTTAAATGAATTTTTGTTGAAAGTACATAGTTATGTCTAGACTTTTACCAACTTTTATGCTTTGCTGCCTTTTAATTAGAGTTTGTATCATTTACATTTACAATATTACTTAATATGTCTGGTTTAAATCTACCAACTTGCTATTGGTTTTCCATATTTCATATTCATTCTTTGTTCCTTTTTTCCCTTCTTTTCTGCTCTTTTTGGATTACTTGAGTGTTATTTAGCATTTTATTTAATGTCCGCTTTTGGCTTATTAGCTAAACTTCTTCCTTTAATGTTTTTAGTAGTTTCTCTAGGATTTATAATAGGCATTTTTCCACTTCTCATGGTTGGAGGGAAAGAAAATGTTTATTATCTTGACTATGGTGATGGTTTCATGGTGTATATGCTTATGTCTAAAAACTTATCAAACTATATACCTTAAAATGTTTCATCTATGTCATGTCAATTACACCTCACTAAATCTGTCTGAAGAACTGAAGAGAAAGAACATTAGAGTAATTAGCACTTGTAGTTTAATAGGGTTAGAAGCCCATTGCATGGTAAGAAGTGTTGTACTACACAAAATCCTGCCTTGTGTAATAATACCTATATTACTAAGTAATATTCCTGAGTTTCTCTTCTGTCTGGGAAATTGGAACATATATTTAAGATCCAAGCTAAATATCTAAAACATCACACGTAACTTCTGAGCCATTGGTGCCTCTAGCTATCATAACCATAGGGGAAACTGGGGGGAAAAATGACCATAATATCACAGTCTAAAGGAACCAAAAAATTAAACATTCATCTGTGAGTAGTCCATTCCCAAATGTGCTCTCTTATCTACATTAGATTCATCTGTTCCATTTTTCTTTTATTTTTGCCTCAATTATGCTTCAGAACATAAAGTAGCAATTTTTTTTTCTGTGAAGGGCAGAGTAAATATTTTAGAATTTGCAGATCACATACATTCTATCTCATATTTTTATTTATTTTTTTTAATAAGGCTTTAAAAATGTGAAAACAATTCTTATCTCGAGGGCTGAACAGAAGCAAGCCACAGGCCATAGTCTGCAAATCCCTGCTTTAGAATAAACTGTTTATTTACGTTCTTTGGGAACTCATCAATTGCTATGGACATTAAGCACTGCAAAGGCAGACATAGAATATTGGGTATGGTAATATACACTCAGCATGTTTCCTTCTTAAATTTCACCCAAATACATAGGAGGTAAATATTCAAAATCCTTTGCATCTCTTCAGTTGGCAGAGAGTGAGAATTGACACGTTAACATTTTAGAGGCTTACTTGAATTCTAGGCTCGGCTTTTAAGTATTTGTAAGTTAATGGAAACCTTGAGAAACCTTGAACTAAGTTACAAAAAAGTCAGCCATTGTATATGTACATATACACGTACATTGTACATATTTGTAAGCTAAATGGAAACATTAGATTTGCATAGTTTTCTTGTAAATTAAAATCCACTACTTCGTCAATATAAATGAGGTACAGTAAGTCCTTTTTTTTCGGAAGCTACATGATTTTTTTAAAATTTGCATTAAGGGTATATTTGCAAAGGCTAACAAAAATATGTAAAACATTTATTCCTATAGTGCACAAGTATTTTTAAAACTGTCTCACCCAACCTCATTTCATTTGGGTAAATGTGTCAGCGTTATTATTCATACATTCAGTAGATGTTTATTGACCATCTAACTTGTATACTTAGAAGAGAGTGGAAAACAAGATAGGCATGGGTCTTACCATGATGGAGTCTTTTTTGTTGTAAGACTGAGGTGATTAAAAAGGTATAAATAACCAAAATAATTACAGACTATGAAAAGTGAAGGAAATAAACATGACAACCTTGCGTAGATAGAGTAACCTCCAATATGAAAACAAGGAGGTAAAGTTGGATGAAAAGGCAAACTTTGAAGACATAACCCTAACCCCAAGACTGAGGAGAGCCAGTGAAACGACATCAAATGGAAATATTTTAGTGTGCTTAAGGAATCATTAAGAGGTCAATTGTCTGACATAGGTGACCAGGAACAAGGGCATGAAATAAGGCTGTGGTAATTGGGAATAAGTCTCACATTGCTACTTGGAGACAAGACTGGAGGAGGAAACAGTGGAAGCAAAAGGACTAGTAAAGACTCAATATGCCCCCTTTCCCTTAGGGGAATTATTCCTCAGATGAGAGACAACAGTGGTTTAGAATATGTTAGTGGCAGAGGTATGAAAAGGAGTGAATGGACATATAGACATGGAGCAAAGGAAAGACTGATACCCTAGTCCATTTTCATATCTGTAGCAATGATCCAACAGAGAGAGAGAGAAACTGATGAGGCCAAAATAAGAAGAAATAAAGATTCAAAGTGCTTTAGAATTTAAATTACACTATTTTATTTGGCATATGTTTTTAGAATAATGAAAATGAGGGGGAAAATTGCTAGTTGTTTAAACTCATGAAAAATTTAGAAGTGGTGTTTAAAACTTAAACCATAAACTCATCCTATTCATCAAATATAAGTATTTGCCATGTGCCAGGCCATATGCCAGATACTGAGAATACAAATATAGAGATACATCATCTTGACATCTCTGAGCTGATATTTCTGACATTACTTAGTTATCTTCAGTGAAACTATTTAATATTTTTCCTGTATGTTTTCTATTGTATATTAACCAAGTAAAGAAATAAGATGCTTTAAAACCATGCAAGGATGCTTCCTCTTCTTCCTCTTCCTCTTTCTTTCCTTTCCTGAATTATTCACTTGTCCAACTGTTAAGTGAAGCAGGACAAGGCATATCTGTAGTTGCGGTGGGGATGCTGTGTTGGACCAGCACAATATGTTGGAATTAGAGCAGGATGACAAGACATCTACCTAAGAGTGAGGGTGGATCTGGGCAGCTTGACATGGGAAGTCAGAGCTGGAGGAGGCAGGGGAGGGTACCCATGCATTGGTGCAGTCTAGTGCAGAGGGTCAGATCTCAAGCAGGATGAAGACAGAGTCCGCACTTGAGAGTAGCCCCATACAGGGTTTTGAAGCACAAGTGTAGAAGGTGAAGTGACAGAGGTATCCACACAGGGAATAGCCCTGTGTGTGGAATCAGAGCCCAAGCAGAATATGGATGGCAGCCATTCCAGGGTCAGCCTAGCTGGGGGTGTCTAAGAAGGGCAAGGAAGGATTCCATGTTTGGGGGCAGCCAGATGTAGAGATTCAGAGCCCAAATGGGGCAAGGCAGTCTGGTATGAGGTTTCAGAGCCTTAGAGGAGTTGGTAAAGCATCTTCATAAGGCAATACAGCCTAATGCAGTGAGGGCCACATGGGAAACTAGCCAAAGCCTAGTTCAAATAGGGTTCAGAGGGGATGAAATGACCATGGACATAGGAGACTCATTATATACATGGGAACTGACTGACTAAAGGGTAATGTGAGCCAAGATTCTCATTCTTAGAGAAGAAATGGAAAGAGAAAAAAACTAGAATGAACACTGAGGTGTTGAATTAGAAGTAGGAACACCACTGTAAACTCATGCCATACAATCTTTATAGTTAGACATAGAATACATATAAAAGTACATATAACTTGCCGCAAGCAAACTGTAGCACAAGAAACGGAGTGCTTACAAAGTGCATGCACCCATACCCACACATCTACACACCCACACCCACACATATACACACACTAGCTTTGTCTATTGAAAGAACCTGAAAGTAGGAACACCCTACACATCTAGCATACCAGTTGTGGCTTTTTAACGTATTCTTATCTAAAAGGAACTAGGGGGCTTCCCTGGTGGCGCAGTGGTTGAGAATCCGCCTGCCGATGCAGGAGACACGGGTTCGTGCCCTGGTCCGGGAAGATCCCACATGCCGCGGAGCAACTAAGCCTGTGAGCCATGGCCGCTAGGCCTGCGCGTCCGGAGCCTGTGCCCCGCAATGGGAGAGGCCACAACAGTGAGAGGCCCGCATACCGCAAAAAAAAAAAAAAAAAAAGGAACTAGGGTTCCTTGGAGACATGGCTAATTCCACTGCTGGACCAGGGAAAGTATAAAATAAACTTGGAATCCACTGCTGTGCCAGAAAGCAAACAAGTGCTTAAAGAAAGACAGTCATGCCAGAAGGACATAGAAGCCAATTTCAAGGAGTTTCCACCAGCCAGTTCAACAACCACATGACTATCATTTAAAAAATTAAGCATGCGATTATAAACCACTTAAAATGTCATAAATCTATACAGATATAAACAAAAATGTATAAATATAAAGTTTGAAAAGGAAAGAGATATTTATATAGTTTCAAGTACCTCCCCACAAAACTCATACTGTTTTAAAAAGAGGAAAGAGATCCTTTATAAAAGAGAAACCAGGCAAATATCCCCTTAATCAATAATCAAGTATTATTTTAAGTAATAGGGCAAATCAAAATTATGCATCATCTGGTAGGTTGAAATAATAAGAACAAAGCATCACTCCTTGTGATATTCCTCCCAAAGGTACATAATCTGAATCCAGTCATGAGGAAACATCACAAAAACAAAAATTGAAGGACATTTTAAAAAAGAACAAATAAACTGGTCTGTATTCTTCAAAAGGGTCAAAGTCACCAAAGCCAGAGAAATGGTAAGAAACTATTCCAGACTGAAGGAAACTAAAGAAACATTACAACTAAATGCAAATTCTAAACTGGATCTCTTTTTTTTTTTTTTTGCCATAAATGTGTTTTTATTGAAATAACTGATGAAATTTGAATGGGATTTTGTGGGTTGGATGGAAGTAATGAATCAATGTAAATTTCCCCGATTTTGGTGGTAATAGTGTGGTTTTATAGGAGTTTTCTGGGATGGCAGAGCATCAGAACAGTAGTTACTTTCAAATGGTTCAGGAAGCAAATACTCGTACAATACTTACAATTTCTCTGTAAGTTTGAGCATATTTCAAAATTAAAAACAAAATAGTACCAAATGCAGTGCTGGGGTTTTGATTTCAAATCATGATCTTGAGATCATACTATTTAAAAATTTTTTTAATTAAAAAGTGAAACAGCCTATTTTGATTAATTCATTTATTTATCTTTATTTTACCTATTAATGCAGTAATTTAACACCTACTCTGTGTGGCACAGTGTGGGACGGATGTTCAGACATTTTATATACATTTTTCATTTAGTAATTATAATATCCCTGCAAGTTATGAACTATTATTATAATTTGCACATGGAAATAATGCTCAGAGAGTTAATTTGACTAATGCCACATACAATATAGGAGAGCCTGAGTTTAAGTCCAAGCCTTATATATGCCACTCAACAGTTAACACTTGACTCAGTTAAAGACATTTAAAGACAAATCATTTATCCTTTTGATTAAATAGCCAATTAACTAATAATTGTGGTGTTATATAAACAGACCTTAAAACCACAGCAACGTTAATCTTCTTTACTCAGTATTACTGCTTCACAGTAACTCCCAGCAAAGAAATGTGACCAGGAAAAAACATGGAAGAAGCTGAAATGCTTATTATTACGTGAAAGTATACAATCTGAAAAGTCTACATAGTTTATGGTACCACCTTGATGACACTGTGGAAAATGCAACAATATAGAAACAGTAAAAATGATCAGTGGTTGCCAAGGGTTAGTGGGGAGAGAAGAATGAATAGATGGGGCAAAGAGGATTTTTAGGGTGGTGAAACTACTCTGTATGATACTGTCATCAGAGATACATGTTATTATTCATTTGTCCAAACCTATAATATATACAACTCCAAGAGTGAACCGTAATGTAAATGATGGCCTTTGGATGGTAACAATTCGTCAAATGTGGGTTCATCGATTGTACTAAAATGTACCACTCTGCTGAGAGATGTTGATAATGGGGGAGGCTATGCATGGGGATGTGGGCAGAGGGTACACGGGAAATCTCTGTACCTTCCACTCACTTTTACTGTGATCCTAAAACTTCTCTAAAATTAAGTCTCTTAAAAAAACTGGGCTCAGAAACCCAACACAGAACTTCTGTAAGGTCACCCAAACACTGTTAAATCCTGATACTTTGGCCTCATATCTGTTGCTAGCTGCTAAGTCCCCCAAATTCTGAAAACACTACCAATATGAACCAGGCAAAGACACCGACAGAGATAAGATTCCCAAACAACTTCCCAGGAAAATTAGGAAAGGATCAGGGTGATACGGTGAGCCAAAGGAGACTCAGCTACAACAAATAAATGTCCTTAATGACTTTTTGCCTCTCCTCTGAGAAAGAAGTCATTGTGATACCAACTTTTTTCAGGAGATAAAATGGATTGATTGCCACTGAAAACACCAAGAATATAAGAATGACTACAATCGCCAGGCAGTATATGCAGCAATATGACTGAACTAGACCTCAGAGACAGAAGGAATAGACGGAGGGCCTGGGGATGAGGGTGAAGTGCTGTGTGGGGCTGTGAACAGATCTCTCCCTTGTTACCCACTGACATTCAGTAAGTTGGCAAGAGAGATCATGGTGTTATTGTTGTTTAAGTTCTTGGGGAAGCTGAAAAGAGACAAAGAATGGTAGCAATCTGTTCTTGGGGCAGAGATTATAGGAAGGTACTAAATTCGCACAGGGTGGGAAATTGTGTCTCCCTAAATCTCCAAAGATCAGGAAAGCCTCCAGTGTCCTTGGGTTGTATAAAAAATGGTCCATACACATCATCAGATGACCGTATCAACACATATTTAATGGATGAGGCCAGGGGAGAAGCTATAAGCCAAGCTTGCTCATTCAAATTTTGTTTTTCCAAATGTGCTTGAAGAATTGAAATTTTCCTCACATGCAATTTGTGCAATGAAGTTATTGATCATATGGGAATAATTTTAACATGCCTATACATTTAACATGCCTATACTATCACAGATATATACTTATTTATTTTTATACATGTAATACATACCTATATGTAGTAGATGTATACAGAGAACATAAAGTCTCATTTTATGATGAATTAGGTTCTATAAGAAGGAGTCAAAAGCTCTTGGAAAGGCAAGTGCCACATCATAAAACACAGACTTACGCTCCTTCATTATTTATAAAACAGTAAAGTTTCCTAAATTAGGAATAACTCATTATTTCTTCGATTTAGGACCATATGAAGTTGGCTGACATCTCTAAACTGGAGAATTATACTTATCATGGTGGGTTAAGAGAAAAAACTTCAGAAGAGAGATTGGCTAGGAGAGAGCAGATTTCCAACTCCCATCCCTCCCTCATGAGCTAGAAAGAGAATAATCTGTACTATTTAACTTCTAATCATTTTTCTTGTTGTGGGGAAAATAGGGAAATATATATTCACATATGTTTAATATATATGATAAAACTATATTCCATTAAAGTGTTTGTATGTATGGATTCTGTCACAAGTTAAACTATATGTTATGAAAATCCATGAAGAAAACCTTTTAAAAATACACCAGGAGGACAATTGTTTTGAAAGAGTTTTACCCTGTCACTCACTTCTACAAATAATTATTTTGCATCAGTCCAATACTGCATGCCAAGTAGTGTGAAAAGTCTTTTTCCTAAAGACGTGTTTTGATGTGAGAATAAATTAAGAGAGAGAGGGAGAGAGGGAGGGGAGAAAGGAGGGAGGAAAGCTAACTAAAGGAGAGAAGCTCTAGTTTGTAATTTTAAAAATACTCCTTAACTTTGCTTTCATGGTATTTATAAATTATATTGTCTGTTTAAAACCACAGAATTGTTATTAATTCAATAAACCTGGAAATTCTGTAGGCTCATTAGGCATTAACATAAATAAGAATCTGAAAGAAAAACCACATTAGAAAATTGAAAACATAGGCAGTGGGTTAAATAGTGGGTTAAGTGGAATTAGATTGAGCATGTCTGGGTACAGAACTGAGGAACAAAGGAAGTTCATTGCTCAAAATGTGTTTATGTGTGTAACAATATCCACACTACCCATGCAGCTTTGCATATTGGAAATATGTATCTTTTAAAATCAAACTATAGGCACAAAAATCTTATTCCCTAATCAGAAAACAGACCAAACAAAAAACACCAAACAAACAATACTCCAACTTGGAGCACTGCCTGCAATCAAATCAATCTCATTTCCCTTCCCCTGAAGGCCCACAGAGCAATTCCCCCATGCAACAAGCCCATTGCTGAGGTCTGTGTGGCAGCAAGTGACATTATAATCCTGTATAAATTCTCCTAAGGGCAGATGAATGGTCATTAACTCACTGCTGAGTCATATCTATGTTCATCTTATAGAGATGCAGAGACAAGGGCTATGGCCAGTGACTGTAAGTTTCTGGCTCCAGTTCAGTAATTCAACAAAAGGCAAATCCATCTTGTTTCTTGCAGACAGTATCAGAGGGTAAGAGAAAACTCTGCCGCATCAGGTACGCCTACACACACATACAGTCTAAATGTTAGCTGGGGCATTTCCGGCCCTCAAAAGCAAGGTAAGAGGGCTTCCCTGGTGGCGCAGTGGTTGAGAGTCCGCCTGCCGATGCAGGAGACACGGGTTCGTGCCCTGGTCCGGGAGGATCCCACATGCCGCGGAGCGGCTGGGCCCGTGAGCCATGGCCGCTGGGCCTGTGCGTCCGGAGCCTGTGCTCCACAACGGGAGAGGCCACAACAGTGAGAGGCCCGCATACCGCAAAAAAAAAAAAAAAAAAAACAAAAGCAAGGTAAGATTATTGTGAAACCCTGTGCAGAAAAATTTAAGCCTCATCAAATTTCTGCTAAGCTGTAAGAATAACCCCTATCCCCAATTTCTATTGTTACACATCTGTTCCTCTTTCACATTAAGGTTTTTCATTCATCTTAAATATGGGTGTCCTAAAAAAGGATAAACTTTAGTAAACTTTACTAGCAAAGATAAAGCATGGAGAAAGTGGCCTTACGGCCACCTGCCCTCTAAATACATAGACCCCTCTCTCATCTCTCTCTTCCCTACACCCTTCTCCCACTCAGGATTCAAAACAAAAATTCTTATCACATGGAGCATAGATTCATGCCCTTCCCCATAAATACAGGTATTATCTGACAGGCTCACAATGACTCAAATTCTATCTCAGTGAGCTTACCAAGAAAATCACTCTGAAATAAATAGTGTGCACTGTAGGGGGAATTCTTTTTTTTTTTTTTTTTTTTTTGTGGTACGCGGGCCTCTCACTGTTGTGGCCTCTCCCGTTGCGGAGCGCAGGCTCCGGACGCGCAGGCTCAGCGGCCATGGGTCACGGGCCCAGCCGCTCCGCGGCACGCGGGATCCTCCCGGACCGGGGCACAAACCCGCGTCCCCTGCAACGGCAGGCGGACTCCCAACCACTGCGCCACCAGGGAAGCCCGGGAATTCTTGTAAGTAGAATGTTCTCCATCTTATTACCTGTAATACATATAGATGTAAAGTCACATGTACTTCGTGCAAGTACGAAAATCTGTACATGTATGACAACTATCAGGAATTTTTTTGGAAAACCAACTGACCTCACAAAGGGCTGAGCAGAGTCAAGATAGAAGTTTAACTCATGATTTCTGTCTCCAGTGAGCTTACTGATATGGTAGAGTGACAAAAGTGGCCTCAAGTTTGGTGAGCTGCTCTCCACACTGTACCTGTTCCTTTTGGAAGCTAATTTTTCTCAGCCTTTTATTTCCAGAAATACTGTAGACTAAATAATCCAAGAAGATTCTCTTTGGACAACACCTATTTATCAATATTGTCAATGCCTGGCTGAGTGCATGGGATATTAAAGGAAAACCTATAATAGCTATGATGTTCAAACACTCTATTTGACATTCAAGTGTTTATAAAATATGGTTCCAATTTGTCTCTTAGTGATAACCACTAAATAGAATTAGTGTCATGTTAGAGGGTGATCACCATTACCTTGGAATCATGCTTTCATTAGATTTTTCTAGAATAACACTACTGGCCTCTCTCTGCCCTGTTTCTAGACTCTGCTCCTGATTGGTAAATTTGGAGAAGGAACTGAGTAAACCCTGAATGCAACTAAGAGCCCCTCTGTTTCTCCACGCTCCTCAGTCTGGTTGGTGCAACTAGCCAGCCCCAGAAAAGACCTGAAATTATCCAGTCATGCAATAGTTTGAACTTGTTTATGAGAGAAGTAAAGCATTAGGTGCCCATCTAATGCTTTTAGTGCCCATCTAAAATTATATTCTCCAGTTGGCTTCATATGTATAAAGTGGATAATGTTACACCTCTCTTGCTGTTTTTATTGATGTGTTCGAAACTCTGAGAATCAGTAGAATATGAAGGCAAGCTTATTGCTCTCTCCAAAATGCCAGCATGATATAATGTAGATTCATGAAAAAAAAAAAAATTACTGTGACTATCAGCACTGAGCTGATGTCTGGTTCTAAGTATCCCAGAATTTTCGAAGTCTACAGGCTCAGTAAAATATATTTTATTTACAAGCCAGGCCTAGCTTCATACGCTCTCTAATCACAAACTACTCCTCTAGCGGATATTTGCCATGTTTAGTCATCCAGGGTACTTAGAAGATCCATTTTGTGCTTAAAGAATTTCCTAAATTCTAAGTTTTGGGGTTAGTAGGCTCTTCTTTGGTGAACCAATACCATCAGCCTCTAAGCCTGGTTCTTTAACTCTCCTGATATCCTGTAACCTTTGCACTATCCTTTAATTGAATCCTTTACTACTTGAACTACAGTAGATTCTGTTAAATACAGCAAGAACCAGAATAAATTCTAACGTTTTCTAGGTAGAGTTGGCCAGAACTACCCTATCCCTGCCAGCTATAGCAGTCTTCATTAACCTGTGGCTTTGCCCCTTATAATATCATTAAATTCAAGAGAGAAGCTTTTAACTAAAGTTCAATATATGTTATGTTATTTTTACTTTTCAAGTATTAGAAGAATTTCCCATCTTCAAAAAGTTCTGCTAAATAAATCAAACTCTCAAGTTTGTTTCTTATGTGAACTCTGAAAACACAAACTGCCTATACGATGCAATTGCCCTTGCTGAATATAAATTGCTTTTCCAAGTGAACAGAGGGAGCTAATCTTTACTGAGTATGCACTATGGGTTATAAATTGAGATAAATGCTTTATGTACATTATGCCCTTTGATTTTCCCATTTTAACTCCAAAAATAACCTGAGTTTTCTACTTTTATTTTATAGATGAAGAAAGCAAGGCTCACAGAAATTATTTAATTTTTCACACAACCAGAACTCGCACACAAGTCTGTGGAATTTCAGCTATTTTCATTCCTATACCGCACAATACAGATCTCATTTTTCAGATCCATCTTATAAAATATTGAGCACTATGTCAGATGTAATATGTTATATTTCAGGCAAAGCCTCAGGGCAAGATGGTTCCCATGGAAACATGGGACAGCAGAAAAAGAAAAACTCTGAAGCTTGAAGGAACTCACACATTGGAATAGAATAGGCCTGATTGGTAGGTCCTCAGCAGCTGGCTCCTAGGTGTACCACCTGACACATAACAGTCTCATTCACAGAGCAGAAAATGGTTCACATTATTCTAATGATGGCCACTAGAGCAATTTTTTTCATTGGCTAGCAGCAAGAAACCAGAATTATAGCCAGCCATAAATAAGCCATAAATGGACCATGAGGTCACTTCTTCTTATTCATTAAACTATTATTAGGTACTGAGGATAGAGAATAATTGATGTTTGGGATTCTGACCATCAGTAGCAGAGATCAGCCACTGAGTCTTGAAATCATAGCAGAATAAAATTTCTAAAATAAGGGGAGATATGGAGAATCAGAGTGGAAAACAAGTTGTAACCTAGAGGTTGTAACCTAGAGGAATTTAGGTACAATATAGGCAAGAATTGGGGATGATGGAACAAGTACTTGTAGCACAATGATAAGATTCAATAGTCACCGTCAACACAGGCTCTACAGCTAGATATACACCTTATGGAATTTCAGTAATGACCCCTTTACTTAGTTCCATGGTCTTAGATTTTAACAGAATTCCAGAGTCTCAGATTCAAGAAGAGGACATATGGTTCTCTGTAGTGTGTTTCATAACTTTCCACTAAACAAACTATAAAAACATAGTACTGAACAATTTACTGTTCAATTCAGCTTCCAACTCTTAATGTACCTCCTAAGGCCAAGATTGTTCTTGAACAATATATCATAATATTATCTTATCAAACTACTGAATTTGGTCTTTTTTCTTGGTGGGGGAGAGTGAATATTTTATTTTAAATCTTTTGAATATAGTTTCCATATTTGGAAGTGGTCAGTTATCAGCATAACGATTGGTTATCATTGGATAGAAGAGTAATCTTTTTGAAGACAAACTTTGTGCTTTTTAAAATAAACTTGCACCTACTATATTGCTGTTGTATGTGAAATTTGAGAATACTGTAGAGCTCCTTATGGGTAATATGTATGCTTCTAATGGATTTTCACATACTTTTAGATTTCCTAAGTATCTATTAAATTTCCACACAGATAGAGGTGTCAAATTCTGGGAATCAAATTGAATGTTCAATCATCATCACATCAAATGGTTAAGATTTCTCTTAATTTGTTCTTATCATCCCACCCTCAATATTCAGACACCCCTTATGTAGACAATGCCCAATCACTGATTTTACATTGGTTCCTTTTTTTTCTCTACTCCTTTCTGTAGTGTCTAGTGATTTCTGCAAAAATTACCAACACAGATCCCACATCTAAGACACATGCGCCTTTCCTCGGTACATACAATACTCTAATTTTACGTTGTACTGAATTATAAAAGGGATAATAATAGTGAGAAATTCAATAACATTCAAAGAGAAATTATTTAGACCAGGGATAGCAAACTTTGTTTATAGAGGTTAAGAAAAATAAACATATTAGGTTTTGCAAGCCATACAGTCACTGTCACAACTACTCAACTTTGTTGCTGTAGCTCAAAAGCAGCCACATACAATAAACAAATGAGTGTGGCCATGTTCCAATAAAAAGTTGTCAAGCAGATTTAGTCTGTGGGCCATAGTTTGCTGACCTCTGATTTAGACGCCATCTACAAGAACATTGAAGTTTATTTAACTGTAATAACTAAAATTACAGGATGTTTTGACTAGGGGTGAAAGAATGAAATCAAAAGTGCCAATTATTCCACATTTAAAGACTACTAAACATAATCGAGCCAGACACAATCCCTGAGGGTCTAAAAAGGGTCAATAAAATCTGCACTACTACAATTATCCAGATCTTCCTCTCTCATGGCTCCCTGCCACCACTTTACACTCCACTTCCTGACAAACTTAAGAGGAGGGGGAATTAAAAAAAGGAGAGATATAACATAAATGTAAAAGCTTTCCCCTTTATGGGAACTATGTCAGTGGTGAGAAAAAGTGTCCCTCTGGATAAAGTAAGGAAGCATTTCCCATCTCCTCAAGTCAAGTTTCATGGTAGGAAGGTCTAGCTTAACCCCTCACAAAGATTTGAGGTACTAAGAAGAAAGGAAAATGATCACTTCATCCCTGTCTGGGTAACTCATGTGCTGTAGAATCCTGAGTTCTAACCTGTACCACAATTAGAGGGAGTTGATCGTAAGGAGATAGTTCTTAAGAGCACTTGACATATAACCATTGCAGTTTGAGGCAGGATATAAACATTGAGCTCAGCATCCATTTCTAGTCTATGAATATCTTGGACTTGAAACTTCTTGGAAATGCCTGGGTTTAAAAAAAAATGAATAAAGGAACCGATTATAGTATTCTTGTGAAAAAGTACAATCTTCCTCCCCATCTCAATCTTAGTTATTGGAAGCCTTCCCTCAAAACCTGCAGAAAAGGAATTTGCAACTTTTGTAACAGGGTCACAAACATCAGAAGAGGTGGCAAGCACTAGAAAACACCCAGGATCATCAAATCTATTGAGTAGATAATTTACCCAAGAAGAAGCTGGAGACATGTACCACCAGTGAGACTAAAGGAGAATCAACCAATTCTCTCTGAAAAGTTCCTCAGTAATCAAAGGGAATTGGATGAAATGTAACACTATTCCCAAAGAAACTTGCAAACTACCCCCAAAGAAACAATCACAGGGGGGTTTCCCTGGTGGTCCAGTGGTTAAGAATCCACCTTTCAATGTAGCAGACAAGGGTTCAATCCCTGGTCGGGGAACTAAGATCTCACATGCCGCGGAGCAACTAAGCCCATGCACTGCAACTACCGGGTGCACACACCACAACTACCGAGCCCACGCACCACAACTACTTGAGCCCACGTTCTCTGGAGCCTACACACCACAACTAGAGGAGCCCATGTGCCACAATGAAGTGAAGCCCAGCACAGCCAAAAAAAAAAGCAAACAAACAAAAACCAATCACATTGGTGGAGGTAGAATCCACCTCAGAAGATGAATTCTGACAAATTGACACTTTCCCATGATCAATACAAATTTTCTTATATTAAGAACAATATTCTCTCATGTCTGTGTGACTCCAAATCTGGTAAAGCTGAAAGATATGAGAGATGTGTTTATCATAGGTGTCCATGCTTTCCCCCTTTACTCCAAGCAGAGATACAACTCAAGTCTATGATCAGGAAGAAAAGGAAGATAAATGTAAATTCAGTTCTAGACTAAACTCTCATAATGACTTAGACTTTTAATACTTAAAGAAGAAATGAAAACTCTTCTGTTAAGGGATATGAAAGGACTTATTTTTTTATGTCATGCTCGGAAACAAAAAAATTATTATTTCATATTTATTCCTAATAGACCAACTCAGTATAAAACCCACAGAATCATGGTCAGTTCATTCAGAATATTCAAAACAATTATAAGATGATCTACAGAATACTTGTTTCATAACAAGAAAAATTTCAGCTATAGTTAAGCTTAATATACATAATAGACATATATATATTTACCTAGACCACCAACACATAACATGGATCCCAATTATGTACAGTGCTTTAGTGTGTTCCTTCAAGAAAGAAAATTGTGAATGTATTTCTGCTCCACCCATTTATCATGATTTCTAGAATATCCAGGATAAATTCCCCTGAAAATATTTCATTTACATAAGTCACCTAAAACTCAAGTAAGAGTCAAGGAACAGTCTGAGATCTGGACATGCTTGAAGTAGCATTGCATTCTCAAACTATAAAAGTAGCTTATTCTGTGACTATATAACTAAGGCAATAATACCATCATCATGTACCAAGGTGGTGCGTATACGATAGCCGTTGGTTATTCACTATTTGGTACTTCACAATGAAGTTTCAATTACTACGGGATCAGTTACTCAACATGAGGGCAGTAAAGAAACCAGACCTTTTAAGTACCATGTGAGTATTAAGCACCTTGTCTCGTAAAACCCTTTAACCAAACAGTTCTGCTTTTAAGAGCAATGTTAATTCCAAACACTGCAATTTACTGCCCTTAGAACATGACATAAAAGTTATATATGGGACCCAGCTAGGAAATGAAACATTTTTATAACACAATTTAATTCTTTCTATTAGTCAAGGGAACCATTTTAACATAAAGTATTATTCTGAAAGCATTTAGGAAAAAACAATCCTATGTTAAAAACTGAGAGGTACATAAACGCAAAAGTACAACCTGGAGACGGCTTAAAGATGGCGGAAGAGTAAGACGCGGAGATCTCCTTCCTCCTCACAGAGACATCAGAACTACATCTACACGTGGAACTTGTCCTATAGAACACCCACCGAATGCTGGCAGAAGACCGCAGACCTCCCCAAAGGCAAGAAACTCCCCACATATCTGGGTAGGGCAAAAGAAAAAAGAATAAACAGAGACAAAGAATAGGGACGGGACCTACACCACTGGGAGGGAGCCGTGAAGGAGGAAAGAGTCCCACACACTAGAAGCCCCTTTGCGGGCGGAGACTGCGGGTGGCGGAGGGGGAAGCTCCGGGGCCGCGGAGGCAAGCGCAGTCACAGGGTGCAGAGGGCAAAGCGGAGAGATTCCCGCAAAGGATCGGTGCCAACCAGCACTCACCAGCCCGAGACGCTTGTCTGCTCCCCCGCCGGAGGAGGCGGGGGCCGGGAGCAGAGGCTCGGGCTTCAGTCGGATCCCAGGGAAAGGTCTGGGGTTGGCAGAGTGAAAACAGCCTGAAGGTGTAGTGCGCCACGGCTGGCCGGGAGGGAGTCCGGTTGAAGTCTGGAGCTGCCGAAGAGGCAAGAGACCTTTTCCTCCCTCTTTGCTTCCTGGGCGCGAGGAGAGAGGATTAAGCGCGCTGCTTAAAGGAACCCCAGAAACGGGCGCAGAGCTGCCGAAGAGACATTTTCTTGCCTCTTTGCTTCCTCGGGTGCGAGGAGAGGGGATTAAGAGCACCGCGTAAAGGAGCTCCAGAAACGGGCGCGAGCCACGGCTGTCGGCACGGACAGTAGAGACGGGTGTGGGACGCTAAGGTTGCTGCTGCCACCACCAAGAGGCCTGTGTGTGAGCACTGGTCACTCTCCACACCGGCCCTCCCAGGAGCCCGTGCAGCCCACCACTGCCGGGGTCCCGGGATTCAGGGACAGCTTCCCCGGGAGAATGCGCGGTGCGCCTTGGGCCTGTGCAGCGTCACGTCGGCCTCTGCTGCCGTGGACTCACCCCGCCCCTGTGCCACTCCCTCCCCCCAGCCTGAGTGAGCCGGAGCTCCCAAATCAACTGCTCCTTTAACCCCGTCCTGTCTGAGCGAAGGGCAGACGCACTCGGACGACCTACACACAGAGGCGAGGCCAAGTCCAAAGCTGAACCCCAGGAGCTGTGCGAACAAAGAGGAGAGGGGGAGGTCTCTCCCAGCAGCCTCAGAAGCAGTGGATTAAAGCTCCACAATCAACTTGAAGTGCCCTGCATCTGTGGAAAACCTGAATAGACAACGAATCATCCCAAGTTGAAGAGGTGGACTTTGGGAGCAAGATAAACTATTATTTTCCCCATTTTTTCTTTTTGTGAGTATGTATGTGTGTGCTGCTGTGTGAGATTTTGTCTGTATAGCTTTGCTTTCACCATTTGTCCTAGGGTTAACTGACCCGTTTTTTTTTTTTAATAGAAATTTTTCTTCTTAATAATTATTTTTTATTTTAATAACTATACTTTATCCTACTTTGTCTTCTCCCTTTCTTCCTTTCTTCCTTCCTTCCTTCCTTTCTTCCCTCCTTCCCTCCTTTCTTCCTTGCTTCCTCACTTCTTTCCTCCCTTCCTCTCTTCCTTCCTCCCTTCCTTCCCCTCTACCTTCCTTCCTTTCTTGCTTTCTTCCTTCCTTCATTTCTTCCCTCCTTTCTTCCTTCCCTCCCTCCTTCCTTCCCTCCCTCCTTCCTTCCCTCCCTCCTTCCTTCCTTCTTCCCTTCCTTCCTTTTCTTTCCTTTCTATTTTTTCTCCCTTTCATTTTGAACCGTGTGGATTAAAGGCTCTTGATGCCCCAGCCAGGCACCAGGGCTGTGTCTCTGAGGTGGGAGAACCAACCTCAAGACACTAGTCCACAAGAGACCTCCCAGCTCCACGCAATATCAAACGGCGAAAATCTCCCAGAGATCTCCATCTCAACACCAAGACCCAGCTTCACTCAAGGACCATCAATGAACAGTGCTGGACACCCTATACCCAACAAAGAGCAAGACAGGTCTACAGCCCCATCCATTAGCAGAGAGGCTGCCTAAAATCATAATAAGGCTACCAACATCCCCAAACACACCACCAGATGTGGACCTGCCCACCAGAAAGACAAGATCCAGCCTCATCCACCAGAACAGAGGCACTAGTCCCCCCAACCAGGAAACTTGCTCAACCCACTGCACCAACCTCAGCCACAGGGGACAGCCACCAAAAACAGAGAGAACTACGAACCTGCAGCCTGCAAAAAGGAGACCCCAAACACAGTAAGATAAGTGAAATGAGAAGACAGAAAAACACACAGCAGATGAAGGAGCAAGATAAAAACACACCAGACCTAACAAATGAAGAGGAAATAGGCAGTCTACTGAAAAAGAATTCAGAATAATGATAGTAAAGATGATTCAAAATCTTGGAAATAGAATAGACAAATTGCAAGAAACAGTTAACAAGGACCTAGAAGAAATAAAGAGGAAGCAAGCAACGATGAGCAACACAATAAATGAAATGAAAAATACTCTAGATGGGATCAGTAGCAGAATAACTGAGGCAGAAGGACGGATAAGTGACCTGGAAGATAAAATAGTGGAAATAACTACTGCAGAGCAGAAAAAAGAAAAAAGAATGAAAAGAACTGAGGACAGTCTCAGAGATCTCTGGGACAACATTAAATGCACCAACATTCGAATCATAGGGGTCCCGGAAGAAGAAGAGAAAAAGAAAGGGACTGAGAAAATATTTGAAGAGATTATAGTTGAAAACTTCCCTAATATATGAAAGGAACTAGTCAAGTCCAGGAAGCACAGAGAGTCCCATACAGGATAAACCCAAGGAGAAACACGCCAAGACACATAATAATCAAACTGTCAAAAATCAAATACAAAGAAAACATATTAAAAGCAGCAAGGGAAAAACAACAAATAACACACAAGGGAATCCCCATAAGGTTAACATCTGATCTTCCAGCAGAAACTCTACAAGCCAGAAGGGAGTGGCAGGACATATTTAAAGGGATGAAGGAAAACAACCTACAACCAAGATTACTCTACCCAGCAAGGATCTCATTCAGATTTGATGAAGAACTTAAAACCTTTACAGACAAGCAAAAGCTGAGAGAGTTCAGCACCACCAAACCAGCTCTACAACAAATGCTAAAGGAACTTCTCTAGGCAAGAAACACAAGAGAAGGAAAAGACCTACAAGAACAACCCGAAACAATTAAGTAAATGGTAATAGGAACATACATATCATTAATTACCTTAAATGTAAATGGATTAAATGCTCCCACCAAAAGACACAGACTGACTGAATGGATACGAAAACAAGACCCATATATATGCGGTCTACAAGAGACCCACTTCAAACCTAGGGACACATACAGACTGAAAGTAAGGGGATGGAAAAAGATACTCCTTGCAAATGGAAATCAGAAGAAATCTGGAGTAGCAATTCTCATATCAGACAAAATAGACTTTAAAATAAAAACTCTTACAAGAGACAAAGGACACTACATAATGATCAAGGGATCAATCCATGAAGAAGATATAACAATTGTAAATATTTATGCACCCAACATAGGAGCACCTCAATACATAAGGCAAATACTAACAGCCTTAAAAGGGGAAATCGACAGTAACACAATTATAGTAGGGGACTTTAACACCCCACTTTCACCAATGGACAGAGCATCCAAAATGAAAATAAATAAGGAAACACAAGCTTTAAATGATACATTACACAAGATGGACTTAATTGATATTTATAGGACATTCCATCCAAAAACAACAGAATACACATTTTTCTCAAGTGCTCATGGAACATTCTCCAGGATCGATCATATATTGGGTCACAAATCTAGCCTTGGCAAATTTAAGAAAATTGAAATTGTATCAAGTATCTTTTCCAACCACAATGCTATGAGACTAGATATCAATTACAGGAAAAGACCTGTAAAAAATACAAACACATGGAGGCTAAACAATACACTACTTATTAACGAAGTGATCACTGAAGAAATCAAAGAGGAAATCAAAAAATACTTAGAAATAAATGACAATGGAGACACCATGACCCAAAACCTATGGGATACAGCAAAAGCAGTTCTAAGAGGCAAGTTTATAGCAATACAATCATACCTTAAGAAACAGGAAACATCTCGAATAAACAACCTAACTTTGCACTTAAAGCAATTAGAGAAAGAAGAACAAAAAACACCCAAATTTAGCAGAAGGAAAGAAATCATAAAGATCAGATCAGAAATAAATGAAAAAGAAATGAAGGAAACAATAGCAAAGATCAATAAAACTAAAAGCTGGTTCTTTGAGAAGATAAATAAAATTGATAAACCATTAGCCAGACTCATCAAGAATAAAAGGGAGAAGACTCAAATCAATAGAATTAGAAATGAAAAAGGAGATGTAACAACTGACACTGCAGAAATACAAAAGATTATTAGAGATTACTACAAGCAACTGTATGCCAATAAAATGGACAACCTGGAAGAAATGGACAAATTCTTAGAAATGCACAACCTGCTGAGACTGAACCAGGAAGAAATAGAAAATATGAACAGACCAATCACAAGCACTGAAATTGAAACTGTGATTCAAAATCTTCCAACAAACAAAAGCCCAGGACCAGATGGCTTCACAGGCGAATTCTATCAAACATTTAGAGAAGAGCTAACACCTATCCTTCTCAAACTCTTCCAAAAGATAGCAGAGGGAGGAACACTCCCAAACTCATTCTCTGAGGCCACCATCACCCTGATACCAAAACCAGACAAAGACATCACAAAGAAAGAAAACTACAGGCCAACATCACTGATGAACATAGATGCAAAAATCCTCAACAAAATATTAGCAAACAAAGTCCAACAGCACATTAAAAGGATCATACACCATGATCAAGTGGGGTTTATTCCAAGAATGCAAGGATTCTTCAATATACGCAAATCAATCAACGTGATACACCATATCAACAAACTGAAGGAGAAAAACCATATGATCATCTCAATAGATGCAGAGAAAGCTTTTGACAAAATTCAACACTCATTTGTGATAAAAACCCTGCAGAAAGTAGGCATACAGGGAACTTTCCTCAACATAATAAAGGCCATATATGACAAACCCACAGCTAGCATTGTTCTCAATGGTGAAAAACTGAAACCATTTCCACTAAGATCAGGAACAAGACAAGTTTGCCCACTCTCACCACTCTTATTCAACATAGTTTTGGAAGTTCTAGCCACAGCAATCAGAGAAGAAAAAGAAATAAAAGGAATCCAAATAGGAAAAGAAGAATTAAAGCTGTCACTGTTTGCAGATGACATGATACTATACATAGAGAATCCTAAGGATGCTACCAGAAAACTACTAGAGCTAATCAATGAATTTGGTAAAGTTGCAGGATACAAAATTAATGCACAGAAATCTCTGGCATTCTTATACACTAATGATGAAAAATCTGAGAGTGAAATTAAGAAAACACTCCCATTTACCATTGCAACAAAAAGAATAAAATATCTAGGAATAAACCTACCTAAGGAGACAAAAGACTTGTATGCAGAAAACTATAAGACACTGATGAAAGAAATTATAGATGATACAAATAGGTGGAGAAATATACCATGTTCTTGGATTGGAAGAATCAACATTGTGAAAATGACTCCACTACCCAAAGCAATCTACAGATTCAATGCTATCCCTATCAAATTACCACTGACATTTTTTACAGAACTAGAACAAAAAATTTCACAATTTGTATGGAAACACAAAAGACCCCGAATAGCCAAAGCAATCTTGAGAACGAAAAATGGAGCTGGAGGAATCAGGCTCTCTGACTTCAGACTATACTATAAGCCTACAGTAATCAAGACAGTATGGTACTGGCACAAAAACAGAAATATAGATCAATGGAAGAGGATAGAAAGTCCAGAGATTAAACCCATGCACATATGGTCACCTTATCTTTGATAAAGGAGGCAAGAATATATACAGTGGAGAAAAGACATCCTCTTCAAAAAGTGGTGCTGGGAAAACTGGACAGCTACATGTAAAAGTATGAAGTTAAAACACTCCCTAACACCACACACAAAAATAAACTCAAAATGGGTTAAAGACCTAAATGTAAGGCCAGACACTATCAAACTCTTAGAGGAAAACATAGGCAGAACACTCTATGACATAAATCACAGCAAGATACTTTTTGACCCATCTCCTAGAGAAATGGAAATAAAAACAAAAATAAACAAATGGGACCTAATAAAACTTAAAAGCTTTTGCACAACCAAGGATACCATAAACAAGACCAAAAGACAACCCTCAGAATGGGAGAAAATATTTGCAAATGAATCAACTGACAAAGGATTAATCTCCAAAATTTATAAGCAACTCATGCAGCTCAATAACAAAAAAACAAACAACCCAATCCAAAAATGGGCAGAACAACTAAATAGCCATTTCTCCAAAGAAGATATACAGGTTGCTAACACACACATGAAAGAATGCTCAACATCATTAATCATTAGAGAAATGCAAATCAAAACTACAATGAGATATCATCTCACACCGGTCAGATTGGCCATCATCAAAAACTCTAGAAACAATAAATGCTGGAGAGGGTGTGGAGAAAAGGGAACACTGTTGCACTGCTGGTGGGAATGTAAATTGATACAGCCACTGTGGAGAACAGTATGGAGGTTCCTTAAAAAACTAAAAATAAAACTACCATACGACCCAGCAGTCCCACTACTGGGCATATACCCTGAGAAAACCATAATTCAAAAAGAGTCATGTACCAAAATGTTCATTGCAGCTCTATTTACGATAGCCAGGACATGGAAGCAACCTAAGTGTCCATCAACAGATGAATGGATAAAGAAGATGTGGCACATATATACAATGGAATATTACTCAGCCATAAAAAGAAATGAAACTGAGTTATTTATAATGAGGTGGATGGACCTGGAGTCTGTCATACAGAGTGAAGTAAGTCAGAAGGAGAAAAACAAATACCGTATGCTAACATATATATATATGGACTCTAAGGAAAAAAAAATGTCATGAAGAGATTAGTGGTAAGACGGGAATAAAACAGACTTACTAGAGCATGGACTTGAGGATATGGGGAGGGGGAAGTGTAAGTTGTGATGAAGTGAGAGAGTGGCAGGGACATATATACACTATCAAATGTAAATTAGATAGCTAGTGGGAAGCTGCTGCATAGCACAGGGAGATCACCTCTGTGCTTTGTGACCACCTAGAGGGGTGGGATAGGGAGGATGGGAGAGAGGGTGATGCAAGAGGGAAGAGATATGGGAACATATGTATATGTATAACTGATTCACTTTGTTGTAAAGGAAAAACTAACACACTATTGTAAAATAGTTATACTCCAATAAAGATGTAAAAAAAAAATTATTTTAATGTATGCTGTACTGAAATATTAAACACAGTTGTCTTTCTGTTACAAAGAAAAATTTTTGTGTGTCATATACGTATAAGTCAGGTTAATTTGATTAATTTTACACTTTAACACAACATAAAAAAAAAAAGTACAACCTTATCTTTCAACATACCTCAATATTGTATGACTCTATGACAAGTTTGGGTATTCTAGAGATTTGAGCAAAGATATAAGACTGAGTTCTAAGGTAAGAGTAAAGGACAATAATATATTGAGTAATCTGATAGATGAATGTTTTCTGAATATTAGCATAGACATATAGAACACAAAGCAAGAAACAAAAGAGCAAACTTTAGCTACAAATGTAGATGCCATGTGATACAAAAACATTGTGATGATAATATATGGCCATTAGCATGAAGCTTTCAATAAATGTGATGGGTTAAACTTCTGTTTATTTCTGTGTCTATATTTAAAAGATATAAAGTTACATAGACAAAACAACAAGAAAGAAGTTGACAAAATGACAGCAGGTTAAAGGTATCAAAAAATGAGAGCAGATTAAAGTTTTAGAAAACAGGAAGCAGAATAGCTAGAGATATCTGGCGTGTCATAATAGAAAAAATATATGTATAATTGCCTGCAGATCAGTAAGCCAATCAGAAGCAAACTCATAGTCACAGCATAATTTGAGGACTGGACACTCCAGTACCTCTGTCAGGTTTGGCTCAAAACAGGTGAGTTTTTTGACAACTCATATACATATAAAAATTTAAGATTTTTAACCCTATTCCACCCAACACAGGACTACTTATCATCCATCCTGGCAGACACTTAGAAACTCAACCTATGAAAGTTAGATCTAGGAATTTTCTGGACTTGGGGATACTGGGCACAACTGAGTATGAGGCAGCTATACTAAAATATGATAATTCATTGTACATCTAGATGGTAAAGAGGGAAATGTTCCAATTCCCTATGCAACTCCTAAAACAGAGTTATCTCCCAGGCTGGAAAATGAAAGATTTCCAATATCTGAGTGACCCATAATAGAATTAAAAATTTAAAAGTAGTGTGATTATGTTAGGACCTGGCATGAGAAATCGTACCTTGTCCACTATGACCCTCCCTGTACTGTTGATGGCAATACTGACTATGTGATTTGATTTTTTCAGTAAGAAGTAACCAGAGGTATCACTTCTCAAAAGAAGTAGTTAAAGCCATTTCTTGATTTAGCATATTTATTTTTCCTTTGTTGTGAGATCTGGCAGGCTAGGTACCACATAGTAAAGACAACATTGAGCAGAGCCACCCAAGAGCAGCTTTGGACAAGTGACAGGAGTGAAAAAATAAGGATATGACTTGCAAAAACAAAAATTAAAATAAAAACAAACAAAAAAACCCCCAAAACACAGAGCCACACCAACTCACAATACAATGATATTTCAGAATCCAATGAAAAAATGAAAGGTATAAAAAATTTCCAGAGAGTAAAAAAGGGAAAGAGGTGACAGCTAAATATCATACTAATAATCAGTTTTGTGAAAGGCATCTGATTATTCAACTAACTGGAACATTGAAAACTAGAAGACAGTGAATCAATGCTTTGAAAATCTTGGTGGGAAATTATTTCCAAACTTGATGTCTATACCCAGTCAAATTATCCATAAAATGTGATAGAGAGATACATTTTCAGACAGTATCTCAGGAAAACTCCATTCTTTGGCTATTGAATAAAGCTTGTGCTGTTCCAGTCTCAGAATCGGTTTTTGTCACTGGCTCCTATGAACCATGGAAAGCTTCTAGAAGATTCATTCCACCAAAATAATATAATAAATCAAGAAAGAGAAAGACATGGTGTTGTATAATAAAGAATTTGACCTTTACCTCTGGTTCCTGAAAGGGAGACTAAATCCTTGGAATTTCTCAAGTAAAAGGAATGTCTTTGTTAAACATGAACCCTTAGATCACACCTCGGTTTATGTTAATGAGATGAGTGCTGGGGGCTGGTCAATAAAAAGGTCAACCATGTAATCAGAGGGTTTGGGTTTTGAGACAGCCCCAACTCCCAGGAGGGAAAGAGTACTGTAAAGTGAATTCAGTCATGTGGCCAGTGATTCAATCAATTATGCCTACATAATGAAACCAAAAAAACCACTGTACACCAATGCTCACTGGAATTTCCTGGTTGGTGAACACCTTGATGTGCTTGGAGGGTAATGCACACTGATTCCATGGGGAGAAGGCATGAAAGCTCTGGGTTTGGGACTCTCCCAGACCTTGCCTATTTATCCTCTATAATTAAAATTTAATAGTAAACAAAACAAACAAACAAACAAAAAGCACTTTCCTGAGTTCTCTGAGTCATTCTAGCAAATCACTGAATCTACTGAATTTGTAGACAGTTGGCCAAAGTTGAGAGTGGCCTGGGGACCCCCAAAGTGCAACTGTTGTCTGAAGTGAGGACAATTGGGAACCACATCCTTTAACTTTGGGAGTCTGTGTTAACTTTGAGTGGTTATCAGAACTGTATTATAGCACACCATTTGGTGTTACAATGGCACCACGGCTGTTGCCCCAGAGTCATACCACTGCCCCTCCCTTGAGTGGAAACCAATTACTCTTATCTAAGATTCAGGAGGAAGCTGCAAAGAGAATAAAATAAGAATTGGTTAGAACCAACAAGGCCCAAGATGGCAGAAGATTTGACTTCCAGTAATCTTTGAGCCTCATTAGATGCTCACTGTAATACACTGCCCTGCCAGATGGCACACCCACCAGTACAACAGTTGACAATTGCCACGACAACAAGTGGAAAACCCCCATACAAGGACTAAAAAGGAGAGCTGCATCAGTTCTAGGTTCAAACCACGTCCCTGTTCTCTGGTAACTCATGAATATTCCTCCCATTCTTTCCAATTCCCTCCCTTTTACTTTGACCCTCCTATATATTTGGTGTCTCCACCCGAATTGTGTTGAGAAGTTGATTTGTGAACTCACTTCCCACTTCTCCATTCTTCGTCCGTTGAATAAAGCTTGTGCTGTTCCAGTCTCAGAATCAGTTTTTGTCACTGGTTGCATGAATCTGATTGGAAAGAGAGGCTCCCTGGCCGAGACAAAGGGTCTTGGCCCAGGCTAGAACCTCAGTGCAGGTCTAGTCAACCAATTTGGTAACAAGAATACAAAGAATTCAGAAAATACAAGAGACGACGTAAGAATTCCAAGGTTGCTTATATGAGGACGCTCTGGGGTTGGCAATTGAAAAAGGTTTAAAGAGAAACCATCCCAGAGCATAGGATGAAGGAGGGCTCCAAGAAAAACCAAACTGATAGACGACCTGAAGGTCTGGATTATATAGAGAGGATATTCTTGATTCCTTGATAAATTTTGACTGAATTGGTAAAAGTTACATTAAAAAAATTAGCAAATAATAAAAGGCAATTATTTACTCCAGGTAAATCCTAAAATTATAGAGAATAAAAATCATAATATATTATGTGTCTCAGCTCCAAATGATAAAGGCATTAAATTTAATCATCTCCCAATCTGTTTTAGAAATATGGAGAGTAAAGTTTTGAAACGAGAGAAATAAGTGTCCATCTTCCACCTCTTTATTAGTAAATCAATATGTATTGTCCAAAATTAAAAATTCTATAGTATAAAGTACATTATTTTGAAATATGAAGGTAAAAACCATAAATACTAAGTAAAAGAGCTGAAAACACCACCTCTGGGAAATGAGTCCCAGAACAGTGCTAGAGTGATTTAGAGCCTAGATCTCTGTAAAGATCCAAAATTCATTAGTGATTCAGAATTCAAAACTTAGAAATTTTCCATTTAGAGAAGCAACAAGGTACAAAAATAATAAATATTATGTTACACATCCAGAGGAGTTTTGGGCAGCATCCTATAATCATATATATACAAACTTCTGAAGTAAAACATTTGAATGTTCACAGTTCATGGATTACAAAAAAAAAAAAAAAAAAAGGTTATAAATAGCTTCCTGATTCTTTAAGCAAGGTTTAGGCATGGAATTAGTTTTTAAACATTTTGCATTTTTCTAAGGTTTTTGAAAATTGGAATTGTAGAGAGGAATTTCTTACCTGTTTGGCTGAAACTTTTACTTTTAAAACCATGTATCAATACATCCTATCATTTGCTAACAATTCAGATTTGAAAGACAAATAGGTAAAGAGTAAATAATGATACAATTAGAAAAAATGAAAATGGTGTGGCTACTCATTTTCAGATAAACATGCAGGCTTATAAAATAGGGTTGGTGAAGGAAAGGCAAAGAAAAGGCTTGAGTTTTGTGTCCTTGATGCTAAAGAAGCCAGATAAAGCATCAGCCCATTTAGTGAGTATAAAGGACAGATAAAAAAATTTGAGTGTGTAAAGGTATATGTACATTTTTAGAATAATATAATAAGTTCTATTTATCTTCAAAGAAAATATTACAATAAGTTAATTGCATTATATATATATTAAACTTATAAAAGATTCCAATGATCAATATGTACAGACCACTTGAACAACTTTACAGTGATTGAGAGGAACCTGGTTTCAAAGAATATTTCTTTAATGACTTTAGTGTTCCTACATTAGGATAGCATAGCATGCAGGAAAGGGTTAACCTAGCAGGCCAGAGTTGCTCAAACCCTGCACATTCTCAAGAAAGGCTTTCTTTTCCCCCCAGGACTGGCCCTTAACTGGCTCATGACTGCTGAGCTTTGGAAGATTTTGCCTGAGAACAGTGTTTTTATATGCTTGTAGCTTTGGGCTATTCTGTACAAACTTGGCCAGAGAGTTTATGCTAACAATGTGATTTACGGTAAACACCTATTTTTCTTTGAGGTTCTGGAGTCTGAGTAGCAGACCAGCTGCATATATAAGTGACAGGCAATGAATGCCTGCCTACCTGTCTGACCACTAATAAATAAAGGCTGGGTACCAAGGCTCAGGTGAGCTTCCCTGGTTGGCAACACTTCCCACATGTTGTCATATATCATTGGTGGGATATACATCATCGATGGGATGATTAAGTGATCCTGTGAGACTTCACTTGGAGGATACCTAGAAGTTTATACCTGGTTTCTCCCAGACCTTCCCCCATGTACTTTTTCCCTTTACTGATTTTCACCTGTATCCTTTCACTATCATAAACTGTAACTATGAACACAAGATATTCCGAATCCTTAGCATCCATCGAGTGAATCATTTAGTCTGAGGGTGGTCTTGGGGGGTCCCGACACTTGGGGTGTTAGAGATTATCCTAAATAACAAAAATGTGTCCATGCTTAAGTGTGTGTCAGATTCCAGAAAACTAGGTTAATATGACCTCTTTTTTTTGTTAAAGTTTCCAGCTACTGTTTCTCTTACTATACATTTCTTTTAACGTCAGATATATTTTGCTGTTGCCTTACATACTAATAGCCTACTTGGAGTCTAAAGCTCTGTCAGTAGAGTAGGAGTCATCCATGAGCTGTACCTCTAAGCAGATCCATTATCTCTCCAATCTTCCAGATAAAATGTATTCCCGAGTTTTGCTATGATCCTTGATAAGTAATATGTACCATAGAGGAAAAACTATTAAGCCTTCCAGCTGGGTTCCAGCAGAATCTCATTTTTGCTACAAGTAAAGTAAAATTGGTAGCAACCAGTACCAAGAACAAATACACATTTATTTTACCTAACTCATAGTGCTGTTTAGAAGACTGACCAAAATGAAGTATATGAGAAGGGCTTTGTAAACTCAATAATGTTGTTAGTTATTATCATTACTAGGTGTCTATGGATTAAAGCAGTTGCTGACTTGTTCAACTGATTTCTTTTACTCACATTTGACTCCCTCTTTAGCTCCATCATGAAGAAAGGATCATCTGAGATCTGTGTCTGGATGATGTCCCAGTGACAAGGAAAAGGATTTTCAGAGTAATATCCTGATTAACAAGGTAGCACGGGTTTCTACCTTGTGCTAACAAGGTCTGCAACGAGGTTTCCCAAAGTCAGGGTCAATAAATTCCTCTTAAGCCATGTGTTATCCGATGGATGGAATGGCCCATGTTCTCAAAGGAATTTCTAATTTGAAGAGTAGTTAGAAGAAGATTCTGACTAATGAGCCTATGTTTTCAAGGTTGACCCCAAAGTTTGGGGAGACTAAATTTTTGTGTGTAAACAAAGCTGCATCGGTGTGATCATTAATTGAAACCCTTCTCTAATACATAATTGATGGTTTATATTTTTTTGTCTTTGAGCAGTTGTTTCTCCCAAGCATGCCCTGCCCCTTGCTGTGTTGCCTGGTCCTTCAACATCTTGTTACAGTAACAAGAAGCAAGTCTGCAGGGAGAGCATCCAGTCTTTCCTTCCTGCTGAGCTTTCAAAACCAGCTTCTGTGAAAATGTATGTTACACGTAGAAAAAGATTATAGTAAACTGTGAAAATCATGCCTTGAAAATAATATTCTAAGTGAAATCACTGTTTTATTTTCCTAGATAAAAATAATAAATTGTAATTTGGAAAGGAAAACAATTCTAAGTTCTCTACAAAGCACCTACTCCTTTCTTTTTCTTTACCTTGTATCTCACATATAGAAGCCTCTTAGCATTAAGGGGAGTAGTTCAGCCCACCTTCCTCAGCAGGACATAGAAGGGTATCCCTTATAAAGACAGATAAGAAAGTGCTGACATGAGTAAAATAGAGCAACAAAGAGCATTTTTCTGATATTCCTCCTCTTCCTTGTATATTTTCTCCTTTCCTCTTCCTCTCCTCTTCTATTTGCATCCCGCAGGACTTAATTTTAAAAATGAAAGTTATTATTGCGGGAGACACAGAGACTATTACCAATGCAAATTCAGTGAAGAAATATGATCATGGATTGTTTACATCACCTAGGACTATCCTATTAACATGAAGAGTAGCCTAAGAAAAGCAAAACGAAATCAACTTTTTTCAACATGATTATGCAAAGGTGAAAATCCAATGCTAAAAGCAATGTTACTGATTTTATTTTCCTCTGCCAATACTGTCATAAATTTAGCATCTTATTTTACTTCCAGAACAAATTCCATGTGTCAATTTGCATCCTATTTCTTCATTCAACAGTAGTGTTTTGTGTTGTGTCTACTACATGCCAGACACTCTTCTATGCACTAGGGCTACAGCATTGAACGAAAGAGACAACACTCTGTCATGGTAGAATCTGTGTTCTGAGGGAAAGATAAGACAACACACAAAAGGAATAAACAGGTTAGATAGTTTACTTGAAAGTAACAAGTGCTTTGCAAAGAAAGAAAGCAGGTTGATGTACTGGAGACAGGAAGGGAAAGAGCAACAGCACCTGAGTCAAAGAAGTGAGGAAGCTCAGCTCACAGTGGGCTTGGCCAAGGAGTCCTTATGACTCTGGCTTTTACTGTGAATCAAAGGAGACATCCAATGTGCTATTAAACAGGTGAGTAACATTGTCTCAACTAAGAATTTTTCTGGTTTTTTTTTGCGTTATGCAGGCCTCTCACTGTTGTGGCCTCTTCCATCACGGAGCACAGGCTCTGGACGCGCAGGCTCAGCGGCCATGGCTCACGGGCCCAGCTGCTCCGTGGCATGTGGGATCTTCCCAGACTGGGGCACGAGCCCGAGTCCCCTGCATCGGTAGGCGGACTCTCAACCACTGCGCCACCAGGGAAGCCCTCAACTAAGAATTTTTAAAAGATCACTGTGACATGAAACTAAAAGAATGAAAATTATTTATAACCACAAGTTGTTTTTCCTTTTAGAAGCCTCAGGATCTAAATTCTTTAGGGTGTTAAGTTGAATGTCATGGAATGGATCAGCAGACTGGATTCACAAAATCTGGAGGCAAAAGTTTTGGTCCTAAACTAAAAAGGCTGAGGCAAGCAAGTCATTCAGAAAAGTGTCCTGCAGTATCAGGAAATTGCTTGAGGAAATAAAACACCAGTGGAATCATTCCATCTCTGCTTTCTTCCTAAAAGAGTCTCCTGTATATTTTATTCCTCTCACATCACACATCCCCCTGGTGGCTGTTGTTCATCCAGGCTTCATAGTCTGAACACACCTGTTATCAAGAACATTCTGTGGTCACGCCACCTTAGAAACACATTATCCCCTCGTCTCTGCTTCAGGCCAACTTAATTCATATATTGCAGTTCTCTTTGATGTAGTCATTTTTCTAAAATGCTCTTTTAGAGACTTCTCTTGCTTCTATTCCACAAGTGTTTTGAAGTACTTATTGTGTCTTAACCTCTTCATAGATACTCTTTAAAATAGAGGATCTTAAGAAGGCACAATCTCAATTGCTTGCATCTAGGATAAAGACATGCAGCATACTTTTCTACCCTTCCTAAAAATGTTATACAAAATAAAACTGTTTTATTAATAAACTAATTAGAAAAGCTTTTATGTACTGCTTAATAAATCTACATGCAATCACTGTCCTAGAGTTTTAGACTTAAAAATTATGCACTCCTAGCTTTTTAAAAAGCTCACAGCCCAGTGAAGTAGAAAGACAATAAACAGACAAATGTGGATCAGAGAGATACAGTCAGAGATGGGAACACATAGGATAAGTACAAGTTCCATGAAACATCAGACAGCTTAAAGAGTCTTTGGATTAAATTGTGCCCCTCTCCAAAATTTATAGGTTCAGTTCTAACCGCAAATGTGACTGTAGTTGGAGATAAGGCCTCTTAAGGATGTAATTAAGGTTAAATGAGGTCATAAAGGTGGAACACAAATATAATAGGAGTGGTGTCCTTATAAAAATATGAAGAGACACCAGGCGCACGTGCACAGAGAAAAGACCATGTGAGGACACAGAGAGAATGAATGTCCGCAAGCCCAGGAAAGAAGCCTCAGCAGAAACCTAACATGCCAGCACCTTGACCTTAGACCTCCAGCCTCCCGAACTGTGAGAAAAAAAAATTTTTCTTCTTTAAGATACACTGTTTGTGGTATTTTGTTATGACAGCCTGAGCTGACTAAGACAAGGAGATCAAAGACAGCCAGGACTTCAGTAAATAAGACTAGAGCATAGGATGTGGGGAGACATTTGCAGAATGAGGACTGGCTAGCCTTAACTCTGGTAAGATTGGCAGTTGGCAAATCATGAAGATAGTATGTAAGTTTGGGCTGAAGCCTTAGAGAGAAGTCAAACCAAAACAAGTTTAGGAAAAGAGTACTAGCTAGTTGCAACTGGTTATGGATTGCATGTCTCCAAAATTCATACGTTGAAAGTCTAACCCCCAATGGCATATTAGGAGGTGGGGGACTTTAGGAGGTAATTAGGTTTAGATGAGGTCACGAGGGTGAAACCCCATGATGGGATTAGTGTCCTCTAAGAAGAGGAAAAAGAGACTAGAACTTGCTCTCCCAGCCCTGGGAGGAGACAACTAGAAGGCAGCTGTATGCTAGGCAGGAAGGGGGCCCTCACCCAACACCAGATCTGCTGGCATTTCCATCTTGGATTTCCAGCTTCCAGTACTGTGAGAAATAAAAGTGTTTTTTAAGGCCACCCAATGTGTGGTATTTTTGTTATAGCAGCCCCCAAATGCTATCATTATGTGACCGAGACATAACTATTTATAAACATAACGTAAAAAAAAAAAAAAAAAAAAAGGTTTATTTTAGATAATTCAGTTCTATAACCTGTGTCCAAATAGACAAGATAATCAATTCTAGTGATGTTTAACACTATATAATAAATGTAGATTTTTCATTTATGAAGCAGGAAAGATACTTCATCTCTTTGAGCTTCAATTTCTTCATCTACACTAGTTATCACAAAAGTGTCATTCTTTATTATCTACATAACAACTAAGCAAATGAATGTATCTGTATACAATGAACAGTATGATTAATATTTTGAAGAATCTGCATAAAGATACAGAAATAAACAACACTCAGACAAGATAGAAATGTTAGAGTCATCTGGCTCAACTCTCATTTTACAGACAAAAATGAGGTTGATGTAAAATAAAAGGTTAAAGGACCTGCTTAAATGTTGTGAGGCAGCGCAGTGATTAGAACTTAAGGGGGCTTATGCTTCCCATATCTGTGCTCTGCTTATGGACTCTGTAAATGCACACACATTGCAACAATTCTTATAATTCTCACTGCTAAATGCTAAATTGTTGCATTTTAGAGACAATATTTTAGGAACTGTGTAATCTGACTCTAAGTCACAGATGTGAGAATTGAGACCTATAATATTTAACTGATGGGAGTAATCTCCTTATAAGTACAGAGCTAGAAGTGAGGTATATTGCCTAACAGCCCTGTTGGCTAATACAATGCCTGGTACCCAAACTAGTGGTATATAGTAAGGACGGGGTGGTTAGAATAGACAATCGTAGGATGCATTATCTGTAGAAAAATTATGAAAAATTAACTACAATTTGGTCTGTTTTTAATTATCACCATGTACCATTAATCCTAAACAATTTCAGTGATTAAAATATATTACCCCGAAAAAAATCTTACTTGTCAACATCCTAAATAATGTTGAAAATACCATTTAGTTTTTTACAATGTCTACATAAGCTTCAAATTTGCACATATTTATTATTTATCCTTTAATAGGCATCATGTTCTACATAGAACATAGAAGGAATTTTGGAGAATTCCCAGTTATACACCTATGGAAGGAGTTTCTGATGCATCTGGAATCATTTTATGTATCAAAAGCACTTGAGACTATGTTTAGCTATTAAGATGGTAAAAATGCATCTTGGTTAACAACTCACCTATAAAGATAATTTGAGTATATTCCTTCCTGTTTTTATTTGCCTTTCATTATGTAGCATATATATTATACATAATATATATACATAATAAGTGAGGTTGGGAAAGGAAATTCAACAAAAAGTTCATCAAGCATTTTTTGGAATAGAACATTTTACTATAAAATATTGAAAAAAATACTTGAAAGTTTTCATAAAAAATGGTACCTATTTTTTTTCTTCTCTGTGTTTACCACAATGGCTTAGTATAGAAACCACAAGGGCTTACCTAAGCTGAGCACGGTGAAAGAAATGTCATGTCTAGCAACTTGTCTTCTCCCTTGCATTCTCTATATTCCATCAAAGGATAACCTGACATAACACACACACAACAGCCCCACCACATGCCTGCTGTGTGTGAATGTTTGTGTATGTATATGTATGTGTATATATATATATATATATATATAATATATATATATATGTATATATGTATATATATATATATATATATAGGACAGTTTTTCATACCACTTGAAAAAACTTTCCAGTTTGACTTCAGGATCAATAACTTACTTTAAAACTTGTTTTAAAATTACTCCACTTATTAAAAATCCCTAACTTTAAATCTAAACAGCCCAGTGGTCTTATGTTATTTTGGATTCACCCAAATTTTAACTATCTGTGTCAATGGACATCCCAAAGTCTATTCACAATGGATTATCCAGACTGGCTCCTTATAGCAGGAGTTTTTAACTTAGACTTTGTAAAAGTCCATAAATCCTCTAAAGCTGGATATAAAATGTTATATATGTGCAAATCTTTCTGAGAGGCAATCCATAGCTTTCACCAAATTCTCAGAGGCTGGCAATCTGGATGAGCTGAGAAGTCAAAACTACATAAGAACCATTTACTTCCAGATTCAAAGAGTAAGGAAAGTTTCATTTGTTAAATCTAGGTGTTAGACACATAGGATTGGAAGTATTTTCTCTAATTGTTCAAAATAGTTCATAAGCAAGTTTCTACAGAATGCATTTCATAAAGCCAAAGGCAATACATAAAATTTTATTTAAATCAAAAATTATCAGTGTTTCAGGGTGAGGAGCTTTTTTTTTTTTTTTTTTTTTTTTTTTACTGTATTAAAATACTGAGTTTATTTCACATGTATATTTTTGCCTCCACACCATTTCCATTTGTCTGACCACCACTACTACTATGTCCTATCATAACATTCCATACATAGTTAAAACCAAGCAAAGGGTGAAGTTCCATTTTAAAAACTAAATAGGTATTTTGGACAACACATTCTTGGCAATGGAACCTGGACAACATTTACCAGACACGGTAGGGAAAGTTCTCACTCCTCATTATAAAAAGGACAGCCAGATATCAACTTACAGAAATGAAATAAGACAGAAAATTTTAACAAACTGTTTAAACTACTTCTTAAAAAGAGACTTCCTCCACTGCCAGAGATCTTGAACATCCTCCTGGTCAGTCATACGGAAACAATTCTTCACATAATTGATGAATTTGGCTTCCACTTTGGGAGGGGAACCACCTTTTTCTATACTTGCTTGCATTTTTGCTTTAATGTCTTCTACAGAGCTCAGTCCTCTTGGTGTTTTAGGATTTTTTTTCCTGTTTTTTTTTGAAGGATTCTTGGCCTTTTGATCTTGGTGTTGATGGATTTGAGTCTTTTCCATTATGGTTTGTTTTTTGCACATTTTTTGGCTGTAGTATCTTGTGCAGATTTCTTTACTGTAGCTTTTTATTCAGCTTCCTTATCATCAAAGTCATCATCATCATCATCATCTTCATCTTAATCAGCTGCAAGTTTTACTTTTTTTCTGTGGAAACTTTCTACCACTTCCAGGGGCAGAACACTTTCCAGATATACTTAGGAGTTTCATATCCTCCTCCTCTTCATCATCTTATTCTGCAACTTCCTCCATAGCTACTAAGTGCTGTCCACTAATATTCACAGGCCCTGAACCATAATTCAACCGTAAGCCCACAGGTGATGTTATTTCAAAGCCCCCAAGGAAAAAAATTGGCTGCACATTTTCAAAGTTGCTAGTGTTACTTTAATTGGACCGCCTTCAAAATTCATTGCCTCTGCTTCGACAATGTGCAATTCATCCTTTGCACCAGCCCCTAAACTGACCATTCTTAAAGATAACTGGTGCTCACTTTCATCATTATCCACCTTAAAGTGATAATCTTTGTCAGCCTTTAGTTCACAACTGAAAAGATAGTTCTGGGGCCTCAGGGGGCTCATGTCCATGTCCATCGAATCTTCCATGGGTTGGTGGCACGCACTTAGGTGGGAGAGAAGGTGGAAGGAGATAAAAGACTACCATTCCAGGGAACAGTTGCTCAGGATGGAATCACATAAGGGCGAGGAGCTGTTTATTACATAGAGTTAATTAGACAGGCAGACACATGCAAGTGCAAAAGATGTGTACTAAATTAAGTCCTGATCTGTATGTTAACCCCTTTAAGAATACAAAAGACAAGTGAAAAAGCTTTGACTATTTTATCACGGCAAGAGCCGTGTCTGTCATTAACCCCTGAGACGCTGAGCGTGGCTTTTGAGATCATTGTGAAGACTCCATTTCAACCCAGGGTAGAATTTGTGTTCTAGAGGCAGTGCTGACTGAGAGTCATTTCAAACTCTTCAGATTAAAGATATGGTTTTTCCATAATTAATAAAAATTAGAACCATTCTTCCTCTTGTTTGAGTAAATACGCTACTGCTATTTACTTAGTACCTGGACAATTTCATTTGGTTTCTCTGAATGACTGGAAGTCAAAATAAAAGAAGGAAGAAAGGAAAAAAGGAAGGAAGACTATCACATGATGTTTTGATTAAGGAAAGCAAAATTAAATACCCTACACAATACAATCACCCTTACTGTTCTATATTTAATCTAATCAGCATAAGTCAATTTACCAATGACTAGGTTCAGACCAATTAGAGAAATATAAAAAGGTTTCCCAAATGTCAAAATCACTTAAATTATTATAAATCTCAAATCCACAATGTAAGGACCTTCCAATTCAATAGAGAGAGGAGTTACAGCATCCTACATTTGAAAATCTCTGGTTTAAACAAGGGGAATAATGCAAAAGTGAATAAGGTATCATCTCTTCCCCCTAAAAGATTATGTTCTAGTGAGAAAAAGCAACAGGCAAGATAAAAGTTTGTTTTTTTCTTTCTTTGAACATGGAAAAAATGCAAATAATACAATATTCAATCTATCACTCAGATTTAGCAGAGGTTAACTTCTTTCCATATGGAATTTATTTTTAAGAAATAAGATGTTAGATATTTTTAAGTCTCCCCCTCCACCCTCTGCTTCCTCCAACTCAATGCCTTCCCACCAAATCATCATCCTGAAGTTGTGCATATCCTTCTATAAATGTACTTATAGCAATATATAGCATTGCTTTCTGCAGATTTAAATGTACAATGAAAAGCATAGCTCCATTTATTTTCTAGAGAAAGCATTCTAGCCTTCTGTTTCAGCCATTATCATTTACCTATTATCAAAATTTCAGTATTTTGGGCTTCCCCGGTGGCGCAGCGGTTGAGAGTCCGCCTGCCGATGCAGGGGACGCGGGTTCGTGCCCCGGTCCGGGAAGATCCCACGTGCCACGGAGCGGCTGGGCCCGTGAGCCATGGCCGCTGAGCCTGCGCGTCCGGAGCCTGTGCTCCGCAACGGGAGAGGCCACAACAGTGAGAGGCCCGCGTACCACAAAAAAAAAAAAAAAAAAAAAATTTCAGTATTTGTTAAAATTTTCTATTTTATAAAATGAGTTCTTTATTGTCTGAATAATTGGTATGGATAAAAGTTAATCCACATAAAATAGAGAAAAATGATTAAATAGAGAAAAAAGATTGATTAGGATATTACCTTTACAAATCAAATTTAAATTATAAAAATTATGAATTTTAGGTTGTGATTATGATTCTTTAATGTTTTAGAGTAATTGTGGTTCAAATGTTTCCAGGATGTATTTTTCTGACAAATTTTATAAGGTAAATCTACACTCATCATTTTGCATTTGACTTTATCCTCTTTATGTTTTAGTTATTGACTTATCAAATTTTCAATAAGTCTTCCTTAATCTACTGATACTCAAATCATTCTCTGCTGAAACTCAGTTATATCAATACCCATGCAGGTTTTCTTTTTCAATTGTTAATTGCCCCATCTCTGCTATAATTTTATCAGTTTTGTTTGTAACTTACACTTAATACCACTTTCATTAATTTTCTAAAATTTTTCAATTTACAATTAGTTCCCATTGCTTTTTGTGTTCTACACAAAGTATTACCACGCTGAATTATGAGAAAATGAATCAATGCCGATTATGACAGAATATATGATTGAAATTACTTACTTGATAATCATCGAATTCTTCATTAAATAATTTCACAAAATTTTAAGTTATCAAATACCAAGACAGCCGAATGCTCCCCTCAGCTTGACTAAATTTTAGACAAATTTCTTCCTGACCATAGGTCCCCTGACCTTCCTTTTCTTAGAGCATTTACTTTAAAAAACTTACCATAGCAAATATTTACTCTGCCACCTCTGTAATGTATACACCTCCGTCTAAAGTCTCTCGCCAGCTTTAAGACTGGGAAAAGTCTTTTGCAAGTACCTGAAACCATCTCTTTAAAATGTAATCGTCCAGGAAGATAACACCTCTATCTAACAATCTTTGTGGGAGGGTAGGAGCCTAATTTCAAGGGACACCTTGCTCCAGTTTGTAAAACTCCTGCTACCATGAAGATACCAGAAAATACAGCTTACCTACGGGCAAGGCCAATTAGCAAACTCAGGTGGCCTGTATTCTCCACACCCATCTGCAGCTCTTAAAAAGTCTCCAGCCCTCAATGGAGTTAAGTTCAAACTCTCCCCTACTGTAACAGTTTTGAACAAAGCCTTCTTTGCCTGTTTAACTTGTGTGGTACAATTTTTCTCTGACAATGTTTTTACCATTTTATTCTCTTAATTGCTAGAACTCATACACATAATGAACACTCAACTAACCACAAATTTCTTTATTTCAGTATTAGGCAATTTGGGAGGGTCCCACTGTTTTTTTTTTTTTTTTTTTTTTTTTTACAAGGCAGTCAAGAAACTTCGAAATGAGCAAGGCCTCTTTATTAACATATTTACTGCTTAACTTTAGTAGATATGGTGCATTTTGATCATTCAAATTGCAATGTTGGATTTTTAAGAGCAAAGGCCCTGCTTTACATTTTTGTTCTCCATAATGCCTAACACAATACTGACTGTGTAAAATGTATCTCAAAAATGTGGTGATGTTATATGATTATGGCCATTTGATTCCTAAATTTCTATCTCTGAAAAATACCTAAAATGTAATCACAAGTTACATTAAATTCAGTGTATTTACTTGTGTTTCAGATAACACAGCTGCACAAGAAGTGAAAAAATCTAAATGGCTAATTTCAGAGAACTTAAATGCCCAATGGTAGAGAACTGTTCAGTAAATTATAATAACATAGATTCAGTGGGATAACTTGCAATATGTATGTCAATATATTTGATTGGAGAAATGGTAATTACAGACCTGGGGTAGGAAATATACAAGATGAGAATGTGTTATCTTATTACAACTGAAAACAGAAGCCACCAATGAATTTGGGTCTTATCTAAATGGCACAGAGCCAAGATGAAGGGGCCAAAGATGGAAAAATTTGAGTACACAAATAATACATTAATTAATGCAAATGATCCAACACACTAGTATTAAAACAAACTTATTAGTTCATAGTGATTTTTCTAAAAAGGATAAGGAAAGACAGAAATCCAAAACTCCAACTAATTTTACAAAGAGTAAACAGCACCAACTCCTTATTCTGAAAATTGACATGTAAAAGGAAATAATTAAACATTTATCCTGACTTTCTTGCACAAATTATTTCAGTGTAACCAAATCAAGATTCTTTACAGATAAATCCCAACCAATAAATGTGCAATGATCAAAATTTTAAAATCATAATTTTATAACCACTAATGGAATAATTGATCCAGGCAATGTTTATCAATAGATTATACTAGTACATTTTACCCATAGATAAAATGTTAGCTGGGATCAAGACACCACCACCTGAACCCAGTGATGAATCTTAGTTATAACAAGCAGACATTGCACGTTGGATGACTACACACAATATGAAGTTTAAAATACCACCACTGAAGTATTTTGCCACAGAGAAAAAAGTCTAACCTAAATGTAGTTAAGACTCTAACTGAATTATATCACAATAAATACAAAGGATAGGAAAAGTTAACTTATACCACAAATAATCAAACAAACAAACCCAGAATGTAAATGCTCTGCAAGACTATATTAATTTTCTATGGCTGGTATAACAAACTATAAAATAAATAATAATAACTAGTGGCTTAAAACAACACAAAATTCTTACCTTACAGTTCTGTAGGTTAGAAGTCCCACACAGGTCTCACCAGGATAAAATCTAGTATGGTCGGAGCTGAATTTCTCTTTGGAGGCTCGGTGGAGAATTCATTTCTTTGTCTCTTTCAGCTCATAGAGGTCATCCACATTCCTTGGTTTGTGGTCCCCTGCCTCTATCTTCAAAGCTAGAAATATTCCATCGCTCTAACCACTCTCTTGCAACTACATTTCCCTCTGAACCTCCTCTCCCCTCTTTCTTCCATTTTAAGTACCCTTGTGATTACATTGGCCACACCTGGATAACCTAGGTAGCTCTTCCCACCTCAATGTACTTAACTTAATCACAGAAGCAAATACCCCTTTTCCCTGTGAGGTAACATTCACAGGTTCTGGAGATTAGGGTGTGATCATCTCTGGGGGCCATTATTCTGTCTACCTCAACAACTGACTCATTTTCTTTATGGAATCCATGGCATTAAAAAAAAATGACAGTAGAAATTGTTCTAAGTATATTTAAGAGACATAACAATAAAATATTATGCATGGTCCTTTTAAATACTAATTTAAATTTTAAAAGATAATTTTGGTAGGTGTGTTGGTTGCATTGTGCTAATATGAGAAAATGTCCCTATATTTTAGAAATATATACTTTATATATAACACAGATACTGAAGTATATAGGAGATTATACAATGTCTAGATTGGCTTCAAAAATACCACAACAACAAGCCCCTCCACCCCAAAAAAGTGAGAGGTTGATATCATGACCTCCATAAGGTAAAGGTAAGGTAAATTCCTCAGCATCATACTGTGAGCAAATAATAAATTGAGATTTAAATCCATATGTCAGGTTTTGAATCCAATTGTTTTTTGAAATGCTGTGCTAACACTACTCCTTTTTCCCCAGGTTTAGCACAAACAGGCTTATGTATAGATCGAACAGAAAGAGTTCAAGTCACTTGTTCCAGCTGTTTGTTGATCTGGAAAACTGGGTCGCTTCACTTTGAACCCCACTTGCGCTACAGCTCTCATAAGCTTTAACAAAATTGCCATCCATGTGAGAAATAACTATTATTTAAATGAGATTGCCAAATTTGCTCCTTTTTATTCTAGAGCAACTGCACTCCTGGGATTATTCACAATTCCCTCAGCCCAGCTTAATCTCTGTGGCTGCATTCTGTACAGCTGTAGACTCTTAGAGAAATGAATAGCAAAAGTCCTCTGCCCCACGGGGCTTCCCTGGTGGCGCAGTGGTTAAGAGCCCGCCTGCCGATACAGGGGACCCGGTTCGTGCCCCGGTCCGGGAGAATCCCACATGCCGCGGAGCGGCTGGGGCCGTGAGCCATGGCCGCTGGGCCTGCGCGTCCGGAGCCTGTGCTCCGCAAAAGCCCTCTACTCCCTACAAGGCATCACACCTGGTTCCCTAAAGGTCTTTTTGGATGCAGAGCATCTAGGTCAATTTCATTTGTCATCACGTTGCTCAAAAGAAAACATTGCGTACAGTCCATTTTACATAATCATAAGAGAAAGGATGGACACTGCGTGAAAAAGATATGTTAATTACAGAAAGAAAGAAGATTGCTTCTACTTATTTCAATGAAGCTGACCATCCTGCCTTACAAAAGCAGCTCCTATCCCCAGATTTCCATGTCATGGCCCCTCCACATATCAATATCTTTTAAAAATTGAGTCTATCAACATAAAGCAAGCATCAAGCCCTATTCATTAAAAGCTAAAATTTAACAGATGGATGAAAAAAATTAATAGCACTTGTGTACTCTGATTTAAAGATCTATTACAGAATTCATTTGAAGTGTTCTTGATCTCTTAAAATATAATAAATTCATGCCATTGGAAATACAAATTTTCAATGAGACTGATGATGTCTTTCACACTGATTGTACAACCGGAGACCATTTCCTTAGCAATGAACACATTTAGCACAATCATAAATTTCTAACCTATTAGTCTCTAAGCTCTATTTTTTCTTTTTTTGGCATCGCAACATTTCCTGAATCCCCCAACCTCCTTTGCAGCCCTCCTACCAGAATTCCAGTCTCATCATTTCTCACTAGAGCTATCAAATTAGATCCCTGACCTGTCCACCCACTTCCAGTCTTACCCTCCTTCAAATCACCTTCCACAGTAAAACCAGAGGGGTTTTCCAAAAAGCAAAACTGCCCATAAACTTTTCATTAACCATCAGATATGATCTCAGTGATTTAGCATGACATCTACGGTCCTTTATGATTTTAGCTTTGCCAACTTTTCAATTTCACCTACTACTCAGCTTATACTCTGCATTGCAATTATCCAAAACCCCTTCTATTTTCCTGAGAAAACTAGTTTGTCTAAAGTCTCAAAAATTACTCCTTTCTGCCCACTTTTGCAGCTTTCTCCCTACCCATAGATAAAAAACTGATCTGTTTCCACTTAGCAATGCCCCTTGGAACTCTCTCTAGACACCACTACATTCTGTTTGTTCTCCCAAATCCACCACTGTTAATGAGCCTGAAATAGGTCTTTGATTCTCATCCTACTTTGCTTCTCTGTTCTACCTTCTTTCTTCAAATCAGACCCTGCCTTATTCCCAAATTCTGTCCAAGTTAAAGTGTGATCTAGTTAAAAGAGAGAGAGATTCCCCAAAGAAAAATGTTATTGCCTGTCTCAAGAATTCTCATCCCTTTCCACCATCATTGTAAGCTACAGGAACTCCTACAACACATTAAGTCTCGACCCAGATATCATCTTCTCTGGAGCAAAATCCTTGATTCTCTCTACCTCCAAAGCAGTTTTTATATTTTTATAATTTAGGTATGTGTTTTCTTCTCTGTCCTTGCTAGACTGGAACACCTAGAGGTCAAAGGCTCTCTTTTATATTTGCAGAGAGTGGAACATAAGTGGTGCTTTCCAAGTATTTCTGGAATTAACTTGAAAAAATTATGACCATCTTTTGCTCACCATTCTTCTTCTCCTCTTCACCTCAAGTCCTGTGTTAGTAGTACCTTTGGTTCCAACATGAAGAACTATATTTTAATGAAAAGATATATTGAAGAAATCTCTCTGGACTGAGAGGAAGTCAGAGATTGGACAGTGTTTGTTTTATAAATTACAATAAAGAGATGATTTCAGTAACTTCTATCATTATAAAATAAATATTACATTAGCGTAAAGGAAGTTTCCCCCTCTATGTTTCATATATGACAGAAGCTGTCCAAAATGTGGGTATTATCAATATGGAAATGTAAGAAGCATTACATTGAACTACACACAGTTAACTCAATCCTATAAATGCATAGCCCTGAACTGACGCATTATAGTATTTGCACAAGAGGTTTTTGTTGTTGTGTTGTTGTTGCATGTACAAACCTTGCCTACTTAAAATGTATACGCTGGTAATGTGAGAAACAAATATTTACACAATCAGTTAGCAATTTTTAAATTGCTAGACTCCAGCTGAAGAATGTTTTTCGTCTGTGGCATCTGTAAATTAGAGCCTGATTCTTTACCAAAAGGAAAACACTTAGGAAAGAAACATGTAAGAGCACACACCAAGAAAGCTGAAAGTTTTAAAGGACTAATAATGACATCTTCACTACTTTGTTTCTAGTCATTCTATATCCCAAACAAAGCAACATAAAAGTTATCAACATTCTGTCAAATAAAGCAGCAGTCCAACGTTTTTGGCACCCGGGACCAGTTTCATGGAAGACAATTTTTCCACGGACAGGTGGTGGGGGGATTGCTCAGGCTGTAATGTGAGCGATGGGGAGGGGCAGATGAAGCTTCACTCGCCTGCCACTCACCACCCGTGCTGTGCGGCCAGGTTCCTAACAGACCAGTCCACAGCCCAGGGGTTGGGAACCCTGAAATAAAGGGCTTAACTTTGAATTCAAACATTGCTTTGAAATTTAGTATAATTAACAAGACTTTTAAATTCCCAAAAGCCAAGCCAATAGGCTAACTTGTTAAAGTTTCCTTAGATTAAATGATCTCTCCCTTTTATTCACTGATGTGCTTTTTCCTCTCTAAGTAAAATTGTTATCTACCCCTGGAACTCTTAGGAAACACGTGCTGTGTACTCTCAAATTGACAATAATGGGTTTTGATCTTCTGATGAAACAGGCCAAGTGAAAGTGCGCTCTGGAAGCAAAATGCTCCCATATGTGAGGATCACCTATACTGGGGTTATGGAGGTAGATTAGACCCAAACAGATGGAACCATCTCTTTTCACTGTATACTCCTGACATTTTTCTGCTCTGGTAGTTTTACTCATGCTGTTATTTCTACCAATTCCACTTCTGTGATTTCTGGGTTCTTAAGTCTCATCCATTCTACAAAATGCATCATAAATGTCCCTTTCATGGGTATGCCACTCCCAGAAATGTTTCACACCTTTCACAGGACTGGAATCTAAATGTAGCAGATATGATCAAAGTACTCATAGTCAAAATTATACTTAAAATACCTCAGGAGGGCACCACTTTAGAGAATGAAATCATCTTTCATAAGTCTTCTCCCATGGGAACTCTTGAGCTTAGCATGAGTGTAGGGGTTTCTAGTACCCCTGCCTAATACAGGAGTCACTAGTCACATGTGATTACTGAGCACTTAAAATGAGGCGAGTGATACAGGTTGAAACGATAATGTCCTGGATATATGTGATTCAATAAAATAAATTATTGAGGTTAATTGTACCACTTCCAGTTTCCAGCCTGGCATGGAAGGAGCTCAGAAGTCACAAATCTGTCCCAACAAGTAAAAATCTGTTAAACTAAAATATCAACAACTTTTCTTAGATTTGTCAGAGAAGTGAGTTCACAAAACGAACCACTGCCTTCCAAATTGGAGAGACAAACACGCAAATATAGAGAATCACACCTATTTGAACGGAAACCCCCGAGCAGTAACCTTTACAGGAATCAGCACTGGATAGGAAAACCTAAACTGCAATTGATGAAATGTTGAAGCTCACTATGGATAAACCTGAGTTAAAAGCTTCAGGGGGAACAGTCATGGGGAGGCCCTCACACTTTGAGTTTGACCTTCCAGACTTGACCAGGTTCTCACAGTGAATATCTGAGAAAAATCTCCTCATGCTTCCAGCAAGGAGAGGGGGAAAAGGAACCATTTAAAAATACTCCAGAGCATTCTGTTCTTACAAGCCCTGTCCTTAGGAGAGATTATTCTACCAGAACCTAACCTACTAGGGTTTATTAGAATCTAACCTACCTGGAAGGAAGGAAATAGCCAATTTCAGACAGCTCTAGCTTTCCACATATGGGTAAAAGGAAATATCCAACTCCTAGCTCCTTTTAGCCATTCTGTCCCACCTAAAGTAGTGTGTATGTGTTGGGGTCGGGGGGAGGGTGGTATAAAGAAGTACTAATGAAGTTCACAGTCTGGAAGCACAGGCTTATCAAAAGCCTAATACCTAATCATAGGACTACAGAATGTTTTCCCTCCACCCACATCTTACCACTACAATACTAAAGGCCAATTACCCTTTTACTCAGTACATTATGTCCACCTTTCCACAAAAGTTACAAGGCATACTAAAAGGCAAAAACAGTTTAAAGAGACTGAACAAGCATGAGAACCAAATATGGCAAGAATGTTTTAATTATCAAACCAGAAGTTTTAAAAAATATATTATTAATATGCTAAGGGTTTTAATGGAAAAAGTAGTTAATGTGCAAGATAAATGATGTAATAAGAGAGATGGGAATTCTAAGAAAGAACAAAAATGAAATGCTGGAGATCAAAAAACAGAGTGTTAACTAGCCCTATTTTGGTTACTATTTCACAATATATACTTGTATCAAATCATCATGTTGTATATCTTAAACTCACAAGATAATGTATGTCAATTATATCTCAATAAAGCTGGGTAAAATGTTACATTTAATATTTAAACAATAAAAAGGTATTTCCAAGATTCAGAACATGGACAACACTAAATCCGGGCAAAAATGTGGAGGAACAAACCTCTCAATGCTATTAGTGGAAAATCAAAATTGTACAATCTCTTTGGAAGACAGTGTGTTAGTTTCTTACAAAACTAAACATACTTTTATCATAAGACTTTTGTGTGTCACTGGATTTTTTAAAAGACATATATTATTTATATTTTAACAGCCCATATTAAGATTGTATTATTCCACAACAAAACAATAATTTTTGTGTAATAATTGGAGGAAAGAAATTTTGCCACTGTGTTCTGGAAGTCCTTTGTAAAATCTAGTTACCTGTTTGAAAGCAGAACAGTTATAAGTGTAAACATATATACATTTGATATGTTAGTGGGTTGATTAATATTCTTATTAAAATAATATTTGTTCATTTAATATTTCAGTGTATAAATTAATTGAATTGAACTGCATCTGATAATAGTGAAGTAACTTGTTACAAACACACTTATAATCCAAAACAAGTAGAAAACAGCTACCAAGGGAACTAGGACTTGAGGGGGTTAGAATTCTGGAAAGAACAAAAGCTCACTAAAGTGAGCTTGGCATAGAAGTAAACTATACTTTCCCCACAAGGCATGTGCCAATTCCTAAGTTACATATAGCAGAGAGGCTAAGAAACCAAGAGGAAAGCATCAACTAGAAGGATTAGAAAATGAGATAAGCTTTTGGCAGCCTTATGGGGTTGAAGAACCAAAAGTTGAGTTCAGGGCTACTAATCAACCAGGAATTCTGCACAATAATTTCTGAGAGAAAGAAAGTACACTAAGATAAAAAAACAGAGCCTATTGTGTTGCTAAGGCATTCACTGATTTATAAGCAGCTTTGTGACCAAGAGGCTAAGAAGGTAAGGAGAATGCTGGCTAAGAATGGAACTTTGGGAAGTTTCAAGCAGCAGGGTTAACACAAATTAGAAATTAGAGCCTGCCAAGGGAGAGTGACCTCGGCATACATCCAAAATTTCCACATAGGACTCTGGAAATGTTATAGCTTAGGAAAAAGAAGAGACCTGAACACAGATCTACCCTAATAAAAGGCTTGACTCTTAACTGCACAAGTTCAATCTCAAGCTGAACTAAAGTAACTTACCTCTACTCTAGTTACATGTCAGAAAGCAACTGGAACTCCATTCTGGTAAGAAATAACACTGTCAAGTGTTTCGAACAATCTCTGCAAAGTTTCATAGACAATGTCTGGTATTCAGTCACAGATTACCAGCTATATAAAGTAAAAAACCAAATGAATGAAAACCAAGGGGAAAAAAATAAGATCCAAAGGTGATCCAGGCATTAGAAATTGTTACACATGGATTTTAAAATAATAGTGATTAATATATTTTTAAAAGATGAAAAGACTGAAATTTAACCCAAAAAACTAAGTCTATTTTTAAACAGAACTACATGGAAATTAAAAAAACTAAAAATATTACACTTAAAGATAACATGCTGAAAAATTTGTTAATAGAAGATTAAACACCATAGAAGAGAGGTGACAGAGAAGACGAGTAAATAAAAAATATTCAGATTGATGCATGGAGAGTAGTAAAGGATAGAAAATACATGATATAGCTGAGAAACGTGGGGTAATAAAAATGTCTAACTTGAGACCCAGTAGGAGAAGAGTGGTGGGGGTGGAGAAAGAAGAAATATTTGGAGATACAGGTTAAAAAAAATTTTAAGTGATAAAATATGTAAATCACAGATATAAAACTCTCTAGAAACAAAGCAAGATAATTATAAAGAAAACAATACCTAGGCACAGCACAGCAAAACTTTTCAAATCCAAATACCACGAGAGAATCTTAAAAATAGCCAGAAAAAAACTTACATCCTACTGTCAAAGGAGCAACAAATAAGACTGACAGTTCTTTTTTTCAACAGAAACAATGGAAGCCAGAGACAATTAAATGACATTTTTAAAGTGCTAAAAGAAAATAATTGTTAGGTTAGAATTCTGTATTTAGCAAAATTAGATGATGAAGTAAAGATGTTTTCAGGTAAAAAAAAAAATTAGAATTTGTCACTAACAGATTAACACTAAAAGAAGTACTTAAAGGAGACTTTTATGCAGAAGGAAAATATTCCAGCTAAAAACAAAAAAAATTGCAGGAAGTGATGAACAGTATATAAAGCACATCCTTGTCTAAAATGATGGTCATAATGATAATGATAATGGTAATGCTGTTGATATTGATTTAGGGAATTTAAGGTGTAGAATTATAATTCATGTCAACAGTAACACAAAAGGATAGTGTGCTAAAAGGAGACAAAATGGCATATTGTGTACAGGAAGTGGTAAAAGTACTAATTCGTCTTAGATTCTATTAAGCCAAGATTCAAACTGTAATCTCCTGGGTAACCATTAAAGATGTGTTTATTTAAAAAAAAAAAAAGCAAATAAAGGGCAAAAATGGATTGATTAAAAACAACAACTCAGAGGTAAGAAAGAGAAAAAAAAAAGAGCACAGAACATTAAGGAATGCAGGGGGAAATTTTTAGATGGTAGATGTATACCCAAATATAAGAGTACTTTGTTCATTTAAGGGCTAAGGTTTTCAATTATTTGGCAGTCCCTGCTAAAGCTGAACATAAGAATATTCTACAAACTAGTAATTATTCTCATAGTCAGTCACATATTGCCCACAGAAATGTATATATGTACCCTTGTCAAAAGACACAAAAAAGAAGCTTTATAACAGCATTATTTGCAATAGCTGAAAACTGGAAACAATCCAAATAATCATCAACAATGAAATAGATAAACTGTGTATAAAAATCTTCAATGAATTACTATGCTATGCAGATAAAATGAACAAGCCACTGCTAGAGGAATCACACAGCTGAATCTCATAAATAAAATGCTAACTAAAAAAAAACCAGACATAAAAAAGTATATAATATCTAATTATACTTACTTCAAAAAAAGAGTTGAAACTAATATAAGGTGTTTAAAATCAGGATAATGGTTAATTTGAGGAAAAAGGAATGGTATTAAAGGGGAAAGTACCAGGAAGTTTCTGGTGTGCTGGTAATGCTTGTTTTTGATCTGGGTGGTGGTCATGTGAGGATCCCTTTATGAAAATACATATGATTTATGTTCTTTTCTGAAGGATTTTATACTTGAATATATGAATTCATCTTTCAATGTAAATAGGTAATGAGAGGCTCTCAATGTAAAGCCAATTTCAATACGTGGAATTTTAGAAGTTAAATAAAATGAATTTAAAACTTTTAGCCAATATGTGAACCTCCTTATTCCTAAAATATTATTTTCTTACTTGTCATCAAAACAATAAAAAGATTAGTCAGGTCTAGCTTTCTAACATGGATGTTTTCCACCAAAATAAATGTGTAAATAACTTTCTTTTCATCTATTCCTTTAGCAAATATTCATTATGTTTTATGTGGGAAACTTTAGGGGCTTCACAGAATACAAAAATGTAAATAGCATAATGACACTCCAGTTTATATGAAATGGACATGAGAGAAAAATGTGCTCCCAGGTTTTCTGTTCCAGTCTAGTTTACTATCTTATCAAACATCTCCTCCAAGGATGATACATCATGTCAGTTTAGGAACTTATATTCAAAGGGGTCAGCAAATTTTATGTTAGCTGTTCTTGAGTTATAAAATCGCTTTTTGAGGTGTAAAAAGAAAGTATAAAATTCAAAATTTATTTTCTATATTTTAAATGAATTTACTGAACCAAATCTATTATGTCTTCCTGCTAATAACATTTGAGAAGAAGAAATAAAACAAATTCATATGGTGAAGAGCTCACATGTCAGGAGAACAATCCAGAACATTCTTCATGAACTGCTTAGCCAGATTTCATCTCAGACTTCAGGGGCTGGTTCACATTTGAGTTCAAGACTAACACCTGGATGACTATTTAATGGCAGCCTGTAAGGTCTCCTGAGAGGTTGGAAGAAGTGAGGCTGCATTTCGATTGCACCGTCTTTCACGGCAGATGTTAAATCCAAAACATCCTAGGGAAACATTAAGGTCACTTGTTCCACAGTTGGTAAAGAGAAAAGCTGTATGTTCCATCTCTTAACAATACCCTCTCCAAAGCTCAAGTTCAACTTTTAACCCTTGCTAAGTATTAAAGTACAGCTATATCTGCTTTCAAATCCCTCCAATCATATAATGTGCCTCTTTATAGAGTGAGGAAAGCACTATGGGTTTGTAGAAGAGAAAACGTGCTGGCTTGGAACCTAAAATCTCTTTGAAATTGTTTTGAAATGCTTACCAAATGATTCCTGAAGTGAACTCAAATCTGGAAATCGGTATTTATGAAAATTTGAGGATTCATTTAGAAAAGAAGTTCTGTTACATTTAGAAAAGCATATGCTCTCACATCCTACACTATACTCTGCTAAAGTTTTTACATTTCATACCTAAAGTTACTATCTTATTTTCAATAAGTCAATTGAACAACAGTGGTTGAAAGCCCATTCTGTGCTGCCTCCTGGCTGGTGTGTCATTTAAGAAGCTCACAAAATTTGTGGATGTTATAAAACAATAAAGGCATTAAAGCATCATAATATCAGTACAATCAATATAGAACCAAATGCTAGACAATAATCACCAAGGGAACCTTGGTTAAGGTAAATTCTTGGCAAGATAAAGAGAACACCAAAAGATCAAAAAATAAAAATGTATCCGTAGTATTTGGGAGATAGTGATATAAAAGGCTGTTGGGAGCAAAAGTTGTATGTTTGGGAACTAAGTTGTAAAGTATAATGAAAGCATTAAGGTAAAAGGGATGGCAAACCTTGAATGCTGGAATAAGCATCATGTACTCACTCTGCACTCATTTCTTTGGACAAGGCTGGCAGCAAAGTATTAAACAAACTAACAAGAGATGAAAGAAGCTGAAAATGGATGAGCCAGCTAGAGTTGTTGAGTTGATTCAGGCATGCAGTCTAGAATACTATTAATAAGAATGAAGAATAGAGACGTGTGGAAAATTTAAGACAAACTGCACAGCAGCTGAAAGGAAAGACAGGGATCACAGCCAAATTTGCTAAAAATGCATAATTGCCCTTCATTTGTGTTCAATAATATGAACATAATTCATAGTATCACAAAGGGTAATTTTTAATTCTAATGACTAATTCAAAGCATTTAACTGAGAAGACTTAGTTGTTCATGTAATTCTGTCTCTATGACTGGACATTCTAAATTACACAGATCAATAGGAAATCTCAACAGGGATAAAGCTGAGAGAAACTAAATGTCTTAACTCCAGCTCTTTCACAGAGATAAATGATTTTTAAAGGCACACATTGAAATTTTAGAATGTTCTGATGATAAACAATAATAAACAATAACAAATAATATTTATGCTGTACTTACCATGTGTCTATCACATGTTAAGCATTTGCATAAATCATTTCATCTATTCTTCAAAAAATCCATTTGGGATAAAATCTGTAATTATCTCCATATTATAGGATACACAACTGCCACTAAGAAAGGAAACTACCATGGTCATAGAGTTACTAAGTGGCAAAACCTGAAGAGACAGAAACGGGTCTGCCTATTGACAAACTCTGCCCTTAACTATAGACATGGTCCTAAAACAACCTTTTGTTGCACTCCTTGCTTGGTAGACTTCAAAGACCACATGACAGGATCTAAGATACCTGATTATTAAACTCTGGTCTTTACTACTGTTTCTGTGACTTCGGGCAAGTCAATTCATCTTGATGGCTCACAATCTCCCCGTATATAAAATGAGGAGATTGAGGGAAATCAGATTCCTTTAAGGAATAAAATTACATGATTAAATGATATTTACCATATAATTAAGTTTTCAGAACTGAAAGGATTTATAAATTGTTCTTATTCTGATTTTGGTATTCAGACCAATAATGATTCCTTGTTTCCATTTACAGTCAGAGAGTTAAGGATACTTGCTTCTTGATAGCAACCTCAATTTTAATTACTCAGCTTTGTAGTTGTAGAAAAGTACTTATTTGTTTTTGAAGCATATTATTTTGCCCTGCTCATTCTGTCTATTGTATTTTTATTCTGGATGGCATTATGTAGAAAAGCTTAGCATCTTTACTTCAGCATTAATACTCAATCATGAGTTATCAGTGAAGTTTCTGATATTACAACAGTTAACCCATTTAGTGCATAAATACATTTAGAAAGAACATATTTAGCCTGGATTACACGTGCACTCTACAATTAAGATTCAATCCCTTCCAGAAAATTATAACTATGAGAAAAGTGCATGGTGAGGTTGGAAAAAGAGTTTAAATTATGATTTTTAATTTTAAAATCACAGATATGCATACATACACACATATATAAAAGATATTTTTGCTACTCCACTTCTGGTAGTAATCTGAGTCACAACTTGCACTTGTTTGAGTTTGGCAGTAACTGTTTTCTTAAAATGTTAAGCATAAGCTCTCTGGATATATTCCAAAAGCTAATAGCAAATATACTTAGATAAATTAATGCATAAATAAATTACTAAGATTAAAGCAAATCTCATGGGATTCTGTTAGTTATAATAAAAGTAAGAACTAATATATTTTACATGTACTGATTTTTCTTTTAAGAAGAAAACAAATGCAACAACAAAAAACCATACATCTGGTTCAGGTTTTCCCCAAATATCAGAAATAACAATATTTGATTCTTTACAAATTATGAGTATCCAACTGGTCTCATTATGATACCCCACAACACTTGTATATCTTCTTCTATTACATATAAGTTCATAGAAAGAATTTTTTTTTTTTTTCTTTTGCGGTACGTGGGCCTCTCACTGCTGTGGCCTCTCCCGTTGCGGAGCACAGGCTCAGGACGCGCGGCAATGGCTCACGGGCCCAGCCACTCCGCGGCACGCAGGATCCTCCCGGACGGGGGCACAAACCTGTGTCCCCTGCATCAGCAGGCGGACTCTCAACCACTGCGCCACCAGGGAAGCCCCAGAAAGATTTTTTTTAAATCTCCTTCTTTGAACCATGGGAAGCAAAGTGACATCAAGTTGAACATACATTTCACTGGCACTAATTCAACTCTGTGTGTTTCAAAAAGTTACTAGCAAGCTAAAAATATCAATTTCAATAGTTGGAACAACTTATCTCTCTTTACCTAAGCTTAGGCATGAGAGGGGAGACACAAATGTTCTGCTTCTCCTGCGTCTTCATTCCACTGTGCATCTCAGTAGGAGCACCTCACTGGGTTTAATATATTGTGCATGTATAAAGGTATATATTGTACAACATGTGTTCAAATAGTAGCCTAATGACTTCAACATAGTATCAACCAAAACAAACAAAGAAACAAACACAGCAATCTGGCCCGTTGTGAAGAAATAACTGGCTTTGTTGGAGTCACTAAAACTCTTTGTATCTCCAAGGTAGTGCTCTCCCAAGGAGGTTTCAGTCGTAAGCTTGCTAATATGCCATTTTTTGTTTTTGTCTACTAGACTTTAGAATAAAATTTGTACTAATGTGTAACTCACCTAGATTGTGTTCTTCAATTAGGCATGCATTTCAATTACCACTTTATAGCAATCTGAGCACACATTGCTGTTGATTTTTTCCCCATTCTTTGCTACAATCCCATACAACTAAAATAATCTTTCTGATAAATTCTGAAGATAATATGTATAGATCGGAAGACATGAATTCCCCAGGATACAGGTGCCATATTACCTAGTCCATTTGGTTGGAGGAATATGAAATGTGGATTAAATCCTGAGGTGAAGACCACAGACTCTGTGGTTGCCTATGAATTCCCAGCCTGTGCGTGCCAGAGGACATCTTATGTATACAGAAAATTAAATAAATAGTCTCTCTCCTGCATTCAGTCCTTTGGAAGGTTTTGGGGAGACCTACTGGGTGTCAGGAGCTCTGATGGGCAAAATTTCCACCAGATCATGTGGTTGAGAAAGAGTGGACTCTCCTCTTGCTTTCACCCAGAGACCCAGACAACAAAGATCTCCAGGTCTCTCCACCACTTTCACAACCAACCCACTCCTAGACTTTGCTTCTATGTAACTGAAAATTAACCAAATGGACATCAAGACTCTTCCAAGTAACTTATGACTGAAGATGAAATCAAAATAAATTGCAGATTACTTAAAATTAGTACAAATAAACCTACTTCATATCAAAACATAAGAACACTTTGCCCTATGTATTTATTAACAACTTTGGAACTCAGCAACTGGAGCCAATGGGTACCTCTAAAGACAAACATCCAGAACAGAGTTCAAAGGTGAAGATTTTCATAGTCCTGAATCTGGAACATTTTAAATCCTCTTGGACTCCAAAGGAATTCTAGAACAAAGTTTGCTCTCTCTAGAGATGCTGACCAAAAGAGCTTTGAACATGTGGATACCAGGCAAAGCTGATGGAGAAGGTGGAGTGCACTATGGAAGAAGATTAGGTCTCTGCATATTGAATGGTAGTCACCAAATAAGACAAGAAAAATAAATTACATATAATACGTTATATATTATAATACATATGTGAATTTTACGTCTTATAATTTTTACTAATATGGCTAGAGCATCAACATGTTAAATAATATTTCAATACAGTCATCTTTGGCATTTTGCTGACTTTTAGTCATATAAAATTAGGCTTTACATATAGTTTTCATTTTGTCAGTATAAAAGTATTTTTGTTGAGAGAGAAGAATATAACATTTTAATTTAGCAATTTATTAGCTAGATCTGTAACTTTTAAATATTTAGATTTTGAAATGTGGGCCTCTGTTTGTATTTTTGTAGCAGGCCTTGCAAATATGAGTGGCAGGCTTATTTTTCTTATGTTATTTTTCAATCAAAATGTATTCAGAGAAAAGAAAAATACATGTGCTTTACACATGTATTTAAACTGAAGAAAGAACTTTTTTGACCCAGCACCATTACCAGAACACAACTCAGGACATAAAGCCAGTAAAAGATATAATAATGAAGAGAGTAGAAATCAGTATTTCATCTTTATTTTTATTTAAATGTCTATTTTTAGAGTTTGTTCATATTGATGAGCTTTATCCTATAGTTATGAATGCAGGAGGAATATTTTTAACTTAAACGTGTTTCTTCAAATGAGAATTTATATGAATGAAACTTAGTATTGGCAAATGGGCTTTATTCAATATAGATTTCTAAAATGAGATAGTAATGTTATGTATTACTCATAAAAACAATTTTACATCTACAAATAGTGTTTAAAGAAGCTGTTGTTATAATTGCACGGTAATTTTACTGCAATTGTGATATTGGTAATTTTTTAGGAAGCTGAAGGCACACTATAAAACTGTGTAATGCCCTCTATGCAAATGTGTGTGGTAGATCCCCCTGATATATAATTACATGTGTCCATAAAAATAAAATCATAAAAACCTTCCTCTCCTTTAAAATCAGAACAGGCCCATATGCCAGAAGTACAATCCTTTTCTAAGCCACATGTGGAAATAACATCTGCCCCACAAATTGTTTAACATTTTTAAGACATCAGAAATTGCCTATGGTAAGGAGTTCAGTACACCAGCATCCATATCCACCAGAGAACATTTCAAAAGGTGTAGTGACCAAGCAAATATTATATATGTTCAACAATTCTACTCCTAGAAATTTCAACTAAACTCATAATTTAAGGAGGAGACAAATTCAAATCAATTTGTGTACAATTCAACTATTAATGGATATATTTTTTTTTTAAAAAGACTGGTTTCTTTTCATCATCATTCACTTGAAAAGTAAGAATGTGGCTCAGAATTAAGTGACATGATGAATATCAAATGTTAGTTCAGGAATTTGCCTAATCACAGATTCCTTTGTGGAACACAAATATTACCTTAGGATTTTGCCCATAATTGGATGGCAATTTTTTAATAGCTACTTCATTAAAAATACTCTTTTCTTTAAAATGTTTTAGTCAAACTGGAAGCTGAATTGTTCCACTATCTAACTGTAGTAACTCCATAATAGCATAAGGTCGAGAGAATACAGCACGCCTGTACACCTAAACAATAACTTTTGCACCTAAACAATAACTTTCTGTTTCTGTATTTATAAAGAGAAAGTCTCTTCAGGAACTCCTTGCTGAAAAACAATTTGGAAGATAAATAATGGTTACTTGGTTTGGGAGAGATGGCTTTCCAGCAATACATTTATATGAAATTCTAAAAAATGAATGTGACCAATTTATAATTATATACATATAGCAATTGGAAAGAACTCTGAGTAAAGCCACATATAGGGACATATCTCATATTGAAATAGTGAAAAGCAACATGAAGTCCAATGTGAACACCTCATACTTCTGGAGAAGCTGATTCAATTTGAATTAACTTTTAATATCTAGAAAGTGTTTGTTCTCTTGCCAACCAGTTTCTTAGAGGCTGCAAAATGATGAGTGCTATGCTCATGTAAATGTGCACACAGTTCATTCTGTCTTCACTAAGTTCACTCTTATATTCTTGTAAATTGTTGGTAGTATCTATTCTTGGATATTTTAGTTAAGGGAATAACATATAGTTAGAGTTTTATGTGTGCCATTGTTACAGGTTATAGCACTGTATGCTTAAAAATTTAAAAAGACAGTGAATATACTTGGATACTTGGATATAAGTGAACAAATATTTAAACACAGAATGAAAACATCCTTGATTTGAATCTATTTTTTAATGTAACAGAAATAAAATGGACAAATATCACATACAAATGATAGCTCAGGCCACACTCATGATTCTGCCTGAGAAGAGCCTGTGCCTCTGGCACGAAAGATGCAACTACACAGTGAAAATGCTCATGGCTGTTAGATTAATACTCTTGCCACAGATAACCTGTGAGACCCAGGAAGAAAGCGAAGCCAGGAAAGGACATCAAAGTCAATCCTGTGAGCCTTTCTGTGAGAGGAAAATATTGGCAAGAATTATAGAAATTGTTCAAAAATAACTGGGGTTGATAGAAAAAGAAAACTGAGTGAGCTGAGACAACGTAGTATAGCTGAAAGGAAGTATTTGTATGGGGTGTGGAGCACGTATGTGTGTGTTTGGGTCTGTGTTTCTGTTTATGGGCATGGTATGTGAGTCTGTCAGATGTGTATTTTCTGTGAATTTTCTACCTTACTGTTAAATACATATTGGGAATATGTGGCCATGCTGCTTTTAGTAATACCAAATTAGTCTTAACGTTTAAGCACATATCTTTGAAGTCATTCATTCTGACTACATACTACCTGGAAATGAATTTCTTTCAAAAGTATTTATAAAGAAAACATAAATTTTCTTATTTCACTGTATCTGCTGAGATTTTCTCTACTGTAGTCAACAAAATCACATATGCTTTCTTCAAACATCTGGAACAATTTTTTTTTCCTTTCAATTTGTTCCATTTCAATTAAAAAAAACTAAACTAAAAGTACTGTGTTCAGGATTTTCTTTTTTAGGGTTGGCATTTTCTTAGAATGGACATGAATATTTTTCAATTAAAGTTCATGCAATACAAGTATGTGCAAAAAAAAGACCTGAATCAATGCATTTCCAAATGGAATTTTGTGTGGTTATGCAATTTGGAAGGCAGGGACTGGATCAGAGTAGCCTACAGAGAAAGAGATCAGAAAGGCATTCTGGGAAGAAATGGAGACAGAGCATGCTGCTGGGCACTGTATAGAAACTGAGCTAACATAAGGAAGTGACTGGGGACAGCAGAGGCAAAAAGGAATACAGGGAAAGTAAAATGTCTCATACAATTTTTAAGTCAATATATAAATTTCTCCCCCATTTCCTCTGTGAAACAAGTAACACTTACACACCACTCTGATGCTTTTAGAGTGAACTCACTGAGGGAAACTTAAACTGGTCCTAAATTTGAAATATGAGTTTGTAGAGGGTGAAAGGCAGAAAAAGGACAAGCAAATAGCAAATATCTAGAATACATATGTTCTACAATGTTCTTTCCAGGTTTATTGAGGTATAATTGACTTAAAATATTATGTAAGTTTAAGGTATACAATGGGATGATTTCATACATACATATATAAATATATATATATAGCAAAATGTTACCACAATAAGGTTAGTTAGCACACCCTTCAACTCACAAGACTATCATTTTGTGATTGCAATTGTTATGGCGAAAACATTTAAGTTCGACTCTAATAGCAACTTTCAAAGATGTTACCAGAAAACTACTAGAGCTCATCAATGAATTTGATAAAGTTGCAGGATACAAAATTAATAAAGAAATCTCTTGCATTCCCATACACTAACAACAAAAGATCAGAAAGAGTAATTAAGGAAACAATCCCAGTAACCATTGTATCAAAAAGAATAAAACACCTAGGAATAAACCTACCTAAGGAGGCAAAAGACCTGTATTCAAAAAACTATAAGATACTGATGAAAGAAATCAAAGATGACACAAACAGATGGAGAGAAATACCATGTTCTTGGATTAGAAGAATCGATATTGTCAAAATGACTGTACTACCAAAAGCAATTACAGATTCAATGTAATCCCTATCAAATTACCAATGACATTTTTCATAGAACTAGAACAAATAATTTAAAAATTTGTATGGAAACACAAAAGAACCTGAATAGCCAAAGCAATCTTGAGAAAGAAAAATGGAGCTAGAGGAGCCAGGCACCCTGGCTTCAGACTATACTATAAAGCTACAATCATCAAAACAGTATGGTACTGGCACAAAAAGAGACATATAAATCAATGGACCAGGATAGAAAGCCCAAACATAAAACCATGAACTTATGGTCAGTTAATCTATGAAAAAAGAGGCAAGAATATACAATGGAGAAAAGATAGTCTCTTCAATAAGTGGTGCTGGAAAAACTGGACAGCTATAGGTAAAAGAATGAAATTAGAACATTCCCTGACACCATACACAAAAATAAACTCAAAATGGATTAAAGACCTAAATGAAAGACCAGATACTATAAAACTCCTAGAGGAAAACACAGGCAGAACACTCTTTGACATAAATCACAGCAATAATTTTTTGGATTCCTCTCCTAGAGTGATGGAAACAAACAAACAAAATAAACAAATGGGACCTAATTAAACTTAAAAGCTTTTCCACAACAAAGGAAACCATAAACAAAATGAAAAGACAACCCACAGAATGGAAGAAAATATTTGCAAATGATGATACTGATAAGGGATTAATTTTCAAAATATACAAACAGTTCATACAGCTTAATAAAATTTTTTAAAAATCAAAAAATTGGCAGAAGACCTAAATAGACAAAGAAGACATACAGATGGCCAACAGACACATGAAAATATGCTCAATGTCACTAATTATTAGAGAAATGCAAACTTCTTTATTCATTTTATCTATAGATGTACACCTTAGGTTGTTACCATCTCTTGGCTATTGTAAATATTGCTGCTATGAATATGGGAGGAAAGATATATTTTGAGTTAGAGTTTTTATTTTCTTCATATATATTCTCAGAAGTGGAATCACTGGATAATATGACAATTCTATTTTTAATTTTTTGAGGATCATCCATATTGTTTTCCAGTGGCTATACCAATTTACAGTCCCACCAAACCCTTTTCTCCTCATCCATACCAGCACTTGTTATCTCTTTTCTTTTTTATGATGGTTATTCTAACAAGTGTGAGGTGATGTCCTATTGTGGTTTTAATATGCATTTCCTTCCTTACTAGTAATGCTGAGCATTTTTCCATGTGCCTGTTGGCCTTTCTAATATCTTCTTTGGAGCAATGTCTATTCAGGTTCTTTGCCCACTTTTTAATTGTGCAGTTTATTTGCTATTGATTTGTATGAGTTCTTTATATATTTGGGGTATTATTCTCTAATCAGATATATGGTTTACATATATTTTTTCCCATTCCATAGGTTGTCTTTTCACTTTGTTGATGATTTGCTGTGCAGAAGCTTTCTAGTTTGATGTAGTCTCACTTGTTTATTTTTTATTTTGTTGCTTGTGCTGTAAGTATCACATTCAAAATCATTACTGTGAAGACCCATGTCAATGAGCTTTATTCCTATATTTTCTTCTAAAAGTTTTATGGTTTCAGGTTTTACATTATTTAATCCATTTCAAGTTAATTTTTGTGAGTGGTGTAAGATATGGGTCCAGTTTCACTCTTTTATATATGAATATCCAATTATCCCACCATCATTTATTGAAAAAACTGTCTTTTTGTTGTTTGTGTATAGATGCTACTGATTTTTGTATGTTATTTTGTATCCTGAAAATTTACTGAATTCATTGATTAGATCTAACAGTTTTTTGGTTGAGTCTTTAGGATTTTTTATCTATAAAATCATGTCACCTGCAAATAGAGACAATTCTATTTCTTCCTTTCCAATTCTGATACTTTTATTTTTTATTTTTTTCTTGCCTGATTGCTAGGACTTCCAATATTATGTTGAATAAGAGTGGTGAGACTGGTTTCCCTACCTTAGGGGAAAAGTTTTCAACCTTTCACCTCTGAGTATGACGTTAACTGTGGGCTTGTTATAGACAGCTTTTATTATGTTAAGATATGCCTAACTTGTTAAGAGTTTTTATTATGACTGGATGTTGAATTTTGTCAAATGCTTTCTCTGTATCTATTAAGATGATCATATAATTTTTGTATCAAGTTCAATATCAGACCAGAGGAGATTGGACATAGACATAGAATGAGATCATTTGTAGTAGTTACTCCACATAAAAATATCAGCTGGAGAATGGATAAATAACTTGTGGTATAGTCATATGCTACAATAATATACAGTATTGAGATAAATAAATCATGCCTTAACATCAAAGTGGATGACTCTCAGGAACAGAATGGTGAGAGAAAAAAAGCAAGTTAGATGATACAATATAGGCAGTGTGCAGCTGCCCTGGCTTGAGGGAATCTGCGGCAGTTGAGCTGGAGACGCATCCCCCTTCCTGGAGCTGTGATGAGCACCCCAGCCATGCCCCAGGACCTGCAGCTGCCCCCAAGTCAGAGGGCCCAGTCTGCGTTCGGGGAGCAAAGAAGACAAAAACTCAAGGAGCATCAGTTAAAAAGAAAAACTTTTTGCATACAAACAGGAAAATCAGATATTATCCAGTAGTAGAGACAGAGAGTGAAGGCATCTGAAGGCCAGATCCAAGAAGAGCCAAAAGTTCTGAAACTTAAGGCAAAAAATGGTTGATAAAGAGAATGTTGGTAGACCTACAGGGATCAAAAATAATGTAACAATGGAAAAAAACTGTATTCCTTTAAAACCTTCTAATGAATTAACCAATTCAACCACAGCAATTGATACACCTAATTTTGAGGATAATAATCAAACTCTGCCATTGTTACCAATTAAAGATGATCCCCAAAGTCAACATATGATGTTAAGCCAAGCGTTTCACCTTAAAAACAACAGTAAAAACAAACAAATGACTATAGAAAAACCAAAGCAAGGTGCTAACATGCCCAAGAAACTTGTGCTTGGATCTCATCATAGCCAAGTTGTACAGAATAAGATTAATTCCTTTAGAAAACCTCTACAAGTCAAAGATGAGAGTTCTGCAACAATGAAGAAACTTTCAGCTACTGTCTCTAAAGCCCCAAAGTCTCAGCCTGTAGACACCAGCAGTGTACCAGTGAAAAGTGATAGAGCCTCACATATGACGACTGCCACTAAATTTGTGAGCACCACATCTCAGAGCAGTCAAGTTGTACGACCTTCTATTAGCAGTCACTACAGTAATAACCAGGATGCCATGAAACAAGGCATCGGTCTGCCAGTGTTGCAGTTCGGAAAGGGCCTCGAGAGAAAGAATTATTACAGTTAAATATACTTTCATCTATTATCAAAACCAGTTCTTCTCAAGACATAAAAAGAAATAAGACACGATCAAGAAGCGTGACATCTGAAATGGTAGCCAGGTCTGCTTTGTCTTCTAAAACTAAACTGATAGAAAAGTCAAAAAGCATTGACCACTGCAGACATACCATGGTGAAAGCAGCTATTGAGAGTAAATGGACTCAGCCAGAGAAACTGCAGAGGAAAGAAAGGCTTGTCTGGGTGAGTGGAAAGCTGGCAAAGGAAGAGTAATGAAAAGGCCTCTGAGCTCAGTGGTTACCCAGCCTGAGCCCGAAGCACAAAATGAAAAACTAGTTGGGTCCTTCTGGACTACCATGGCAGAAGAAGGTGAGCAACAATTGTTTACTGAAAATGTAAACAAGACATTTTCTGAATGCCTACACCTGATTAATGAGGGATGTCCAAAAGAAGAAGTATTGTTTACACTGAATGACATGATTAAAAATATTCCAGGGCTTCCCTGGTGGTGCAGTGGTTGAGAGTCCACCTGCCAATGCAGGGGACACGGGTTCGTGCCCCGGTCCCGGAGGATCCCACATGCCGCCGAGTGGCTGGGCCCGTGAGCCATGGCCCCTGAGCCTGCGCATCCAGAGCCTGTGCTCCACAATGGGAGAGGCCACAACAGTGAGAGGCCCGCGTACCACAAAAAAAAAAAAAAAAAAAAAATTCCAGATGCCAAAAAACTTGTTAAATATTGAATATGCCGTGTGCATACTGAACCACTTACAAGTCTATTGAAAATATTTTTTCAATCTATGAGAAGGCCACTCTGGAAGGAGCTCAGCCTACTGAAGAGATGTGACATGTAATTGTTGACATTCTGACAATGAAGAGTCAAGAAAAAGTTAAATTTGGAGAAAATATTGAGGAGACTTGTGCAACCAAGGAATAAATCCAAGAAGCCACCATTGACAATATAAGTGTTAATCTGGGGTCAGAAAAACCAGAAATAGAAAATAAGCATCCTAGGAATGTGGTATTTCAAGGTTGTGAAAAAGAGCAAGATGACAAAACAAAAGATCCAACCAGTGATATTAAAACTCCCAATACAGAAACTAGGGCGGGTTGCTTAATTAAATGTAATGTGTCTACTACTCCATACTTGCAAAGTGTGAAAAAGAAGATGCAGTTTAACGAAACATATTCTGCATTTTTAAAGAGCTAAAGTTTCTCACACCAGTTAGACGTTCTCAACGTCTTCAAGAGAAGACTTCTAAATTTCCAGATACTTTAAAAGACCATTATCCTTGTGTGTCTTCACTGTAACAGTTAACAGAGTTGGGAAGTGAAACTGATGCTTTTGTGTGCCACACGTACTCAGAGACTGAGACAACAGAAGAGGAGTGAAGCTTTGGTAGGAGTGGGGTTTGTATTATTCCGAGGGCATATGGTTGGTTGGTTTGTTGTGGCTTTGCTTGTCCCTTAGGTCAGGAGTTGCCAAGTACCTAAGTATTCACAGCAGTCAGTGCTCTTATTAATGCCCACTCTAAGGCAGGTGTTGCCTTCTGTGCGTCGGAAAGCTAATCCTACCTTGTCAATCTCAATAGACTGACTTTTTCTCTAACACAGGTAAATTTTGTGAAGACAGAGTTAGCTTGCTTTGTCACCCAATTCTAGTAGCCCAGACTGCTGTGGTCTCCTGTGTCCCTGGGACTCTGCCCCTGATTCTTCATTGTCACTCTCCAGCAAAGCCAGTGAGTCTGCATCTGTGGTCTCTTGGCCTCTTTTTTATTGTAGCCGAGGTCTCTGAGAGGGATAGTTAACAAAATACTCCATTTCTAAGAGAAGATACTTTGTTGGAAGAAAGAAAATGTGCCAAACCTAGTGGGCATTCAGAACGATAAATCTAAGCTCCTTTCTTTAGTTCCTTTTCTAACTTAACTATCTAAAATGTTAAAAATTTTAACTTCCATTGCTTCATTTGATATAGTTTATAGACTAATAGAAGGGAATTAGAGAAGGAATATATAATATTTCATAAATATCATCCTAGTTTAGGTAGTATTTCTAAAATAACTAATACTTAAAATTGACTTCTTCCTTGTAATATAAAAACTTCATCATGTTTCCTAAAACATGATAGTCATACACAGTAAGTAAGTCTCTGCTCCCCACAATAAATACCACCAGTAAAATTGTTTTGTTAAGCTTCTGAACGAATACTTAAATGGCATACATCCTTTACCAACTCTACAGTTTCAAGTAAGGATTTAGTCATTTTAAAAGATTAGATAGGGCTTCCCTGGTGGCGCAGTGGTTGAGAATCCGCCTGCCGATGCAGGGGACACGGGTTGGTGCCCCGGTCCGGGAAGATCCCACATGCCGCGGAGCAGCTGGGCCCGTGACCCATGGCCACTGAGCCTGCGCGTCAGGAGCCTGTGCTCTGCAACGGGAGAGGCCACAACAGTGAGAGGCCTGCGTATCGCAAAAAAAAAAAAAAAAAAAAAAAAACCAACAAAAAGATTAGATAGTTTTAAAACTGCATAATATGAATGTGGTTGAAAATTACATACTTATTTATGTTCATTAATTCCATTTGTATAATTGCCGGAAGCCGTCCAGCATTGCCAACTATTGCCTGAGCAAAGCTCGGCAAGAAGTTATGGCATGAGGAAGCAAAGCTCCTCTCCTGGTGGGTGGCGGAAAGCATCTCTTCTGATTCTAGGAAAATTCTTGCTAAAAACTGAGGGGGTTTCTGGAGGGTTTAGGCCAAGAAGATGGAAGTATTACAAAGCAAATCCCCCTCGGTACGAGACCACAGCAACCCCTGTAACCACAACAGTAGCTATACCCACTGTAAATAATTTACTTTGGAAAAAAGTCCCTTGGTCAGGCAACAAAGGAGTGTTTCAATTAAGGAGTAGAAGTTTAAAGGAAGAATTAGATGAGTTATGGCCCATAGAAGGAATAAGGGATATAGAAGGGAAGCAAATAGTGGGGTATTATGTACAGGATGCCCCCAAATGGTGGATTATGTGGCATGCCCCCTCTCTGGTATATTGGAGGAAAAAGAGAGAAGCGGAAGGACTTTACTGTAAATATTTTACGAATAAATTATATGTAACTATGAAAGTTAAAATTGATTGCCTTACGTAGAAAATAGAATTGTATTTTCACACAATGTGTTTTGAACAAGGTACTGAGAATACTGGCCAATATATGATGTTAGCTGAAGTAGAAAAGAATAATTAGCTTTCTAGACCTAAACATCCTGTTTGCGCGAAAAGATCTTAAGACGGAACAATGCTTGCTAATGTTTCTGTGTGTAGGTGTAGAAATGAAGTAATGAGTCAAAAACAGGAGTTACATAGAAAGTGCTGATGCTATTGTTTAGAAAATCCTATATAAGAAATGATATGTCAAAAATAAAGCTGTCAGAAGCTTAACAGAAGCTCCCCAGGAGAGTTGTAAATATCTTGGGAAATACCTGGCTATGGTGACGAGGAAGTTTTGTGCAACAGTGGGTATATTCAATAAGTTTACGGTACAATGTCCGCCCCCATGGCCTCCTAGAAGTATAAATAATGATGTACATTGTTTTGATTATAATAATAGGGTTAGAAAATCTGTGGATGAAATGTTGTATTATTGTTTTTAACATGTTTAAGTTTATGGCTTGATATTATTGTTTTTAACATGTTTAAGTTTATGGCTTGATTGAGCAGAATGTGCAGGTACAAAAACACCTTAATCTTCTGAGAAAAATGAGGAAACCGCAGACAGAGTTCCTGACCTAGATGTGAATGTACACAAGAGACGAAAGAGAATGGAGACAACAAGAAAATTACTTAACTTGTTTAACCTGCTGATGTAAACTACTTTTGTTTTTTGGTTTATGTAAGGGACCTTTTGGCATGGGAATGAAGTTGTTAAGATTGAAAATGAGATTATTTTACAGTATAAATGCTTTGGAATCATGATATTAAATTTGTCAGATCCTTGCATCCTCTGAGGTGTCTTGTGATCTGTCCACGCCGACTCCGTCTCCCCTTTGGGTGAAACCTGTTCAGCTGGGGCTGGTCCTCGGCATATAATAGTGCCAATCTTTGTTCTATTTATTGTCTTATGTTCTAGAGAGTAGGGTTTTTATTCTTTTTAAACTGTGTACCTAACATATATACAATAAACGAAAACATCTACATAATGATTAAAAAGAAGATACAACATGATTCCACTTTTGTGAACTTCAAAACTGTGCAAAACCAAAGAATATTCTGTTTAGAGATACCACCCTATGTGGTAAATGTTTCAAAAAGTATTAGTTAATACACTTAGTGAATTTTTTTCACTGTGAGTAGAGAAGGATGGGATCTGGAATGAACCCTCAGAAACCTCAACATTTTGGATTATTTTCTGTGTTTCTTTTTTCCTTAAAGTAGATAGTGAATAAAAGAGTGTTTGTATTTTTATTCTTTATACTGAATTATATGTTATAAATACTATTTTGTATTTTAACTTTCACACTAGCAATTTTGAAAAAAGCAAAAGAAAAAATTAAGGATAATCATAACTAGAAAATAATTAATATGTAGATTTTTTAAAAAATCATTGAAGGGAGGAAGGTCAAAGAAGAACTCAATCCAAATTCAAGAAAAGGAAAGCTGAAGGATGAATAGATAAATAAGATCTCAGCAAGTAGAAAAGGAAAATATACAAAGTTCCCTATGGAGAAGGGAACAGCTGTCAGGGAATGGCAAGGAAACTGGTGGCTTTACTGTGAAACTGAGAAAGCCAAAGATGTGAGACAAGCCTGAAAATAGAGATAGTAACCCGAAAGGACTTCAGTGCTCAGTAGACGAGTTTGTGAGGTTTGTTTTTGTTTTCTTTTAGGTATAAGAAACATTGGAAGTCTGTTAAGATTTTTTAAATAGTATATCCTCAATATATTATGTTTGAAAGCCAATTGGTTGTCCTATGGAAGAAGAATTGGAAAGAGAAGTTCAGAAACAGGAAGAACTGTGAGGGGCTCAAAAGCATTGTGACTTGACTTACTTTTCACATTTAATGCAAGCACTGTTTTCTAGCATTTATGCTTAGACCTTCTACAGAAAATGCACTTCTGCAATGTGACTTGCTCAATACCCTGGGCTCTATGGCTCGAGGCACTTCCTCTGCATTTTAAATTCTTGCAGTCTAAAATGTTTACTGTAGTAAACATTGTTGGTTTCTCTCCTCAGAAAACACAGATGAAAAAAGCTAAGATGGAGAAACAAACAAACAAATCAGGTAAGAAAAAGAAGAAGAGTGAGTGATAGATAACCCAGTAGGGAGGGCAACAACGGAAGGGGACTGGGAACTACAAAAGGTAGCTCAGAGAGGCTGGTGGGCCTTAAGTAAAGCACTTAACCTTTGCTCCCTTCAGTTTCTTCATCTGTAAAAAGAGAAGTTCAGCTAGATGACCCAAAGTCCCTGCAGAAAAATAAATGGATGATTTATGTAATCATGTAATAGCATGATTCTATTACATCATATGATTCTACTGAAAAGGTACAAATTCATTCTTGAAGAGCTTTCCTTGTGTTTAAGATACTAAAGCAAGTATTAAAATAATGCTAAAAATATATTATATGATTATATGTTTGAATTTCAACTTTAGCTTCATAGTTTTATATTTTTCAGGGGTTTAATTTGGATCTAGGAACAAAATGAAACATTAATAACTGCCACAGCCTCCTGGCAAGTTATTATTTTGTGATAGAGAGCAAGAGGAGGAATGCAATGATCTGCTCAGCACTGCTCATCATCACATGTTTTTGAGACCAGAATTCAATGAGTTTTTTTCCCTTTGCTGCATTAAAATGATGGCATTTTTCTTAAAACATACAGGGCTTTTAATTGTGTAAAGATTGGCCTATTTAAGGTACCAACTATTTCAAAAAGAACAGTCATTTTAAAAAGCAGCAGAGGGCTTCCCTGGTGGCGCAGTAGTTGAGAGTCCGCCTGCCATTGCAGGGGATGCAGGTTCGTGTCCCGGTCTGGGAAGATCCCACATGCTGCGGAGCGGCTGGGACCGTGAGCCATGGCCGCTGAGCCTGCGCGTCCAGAGCCTGTGCTCTGCAATGGGAGAGGCCACAACAGTGAGAGGCCTTCATACTGAAAAAAAAAAAAAAAAAAAAAAAGCAGCAGAGCAACTGGAAGATTTTATGAATTAAAAAAATACAAATCAATCAAAATGAATACCATTAATAAAATGGTAATGGAAAGAATTACTATTATAGCCATCACCATTATAAAGGCTTGTGGAGTAAGAAAGCTATATTTGGGAAGTATCTATTATATTAATTTATTTTTATCTTTTCTTTTCAACTCGAAAGCAGAAAAATATTTGTTAATTGGCCTAGTGTGTTTTTGTTTTTATATTTTATGTGTCCTTACTGTAGTAAAGTCTTCTTTTGTACTGTGTCTTGATAATAAAATTAAAACTTAAAATTGCTTTTAATTGAAATTTTAATTGCTTATAATTGTAAAAAAAAACCTTAAAATTACAAAATAAAATATAATTGCTAATAAAGTAAAAATGGCAAGTGTGATTTAAAATAGCTAATATTTGAGGTAGCTTATCTGTGTCAGACATTTAGGTACATTATTCTCTCCATGAACAAGCTCTAGCTAGGCTCCTCTGACCCCTTTCTCAACTAGACCTCAACATTGATCTATAAAGACTTGAATACCAGCATAGTTTCTAACAGCTCAAGGCCACATCCTTAGGATGATCCTGGTTCCACTAATAGTTCATGTCTGCAAAAACTCAAAGCTGCCAACAGAATTTAGTTTGTTCCAGCCAATACCTGAAGATAGGGCCCCTGCCTCCCAGTCTCCATGAGAGGATAGGAGCCAAACTTCTATAAACTCTGGTTAGCAAAACCATATCAGTTTCATATAGACCACCCTCCCGCTTCCTGCTTTTTGTAATTTCACACTTCCCTGGCTTTACTGAACCCTGCCCACCTCCCTCCTTATTCCCTCATTCTCCCTTTAGAATGCTGGGTCACCTCTGTACAAATCAAAGTTGAGTTCAATTCACACTAGTCTCTTTTCCCTATTTCCCTATTGCTGATAAAAATCTGTTCTTACCACTTTAGTATCTAACATTTTTTATTTTTGACCCTAATAAATTCTTAGGGTTAAAAATAAACAAATTAGAAGAAATTAGGCCAGAAAAGTAACTTACCTGGCAAGACAACATAATTAGTAAGTGATAACCCCATAATTTCAATCCAGGCCTGTTTGATAAACAGTGTCAATTACCTTGCTTCTCATTTGGACAAATATAGTCAACTTTTCTTAAAAATTGAGAATAAATCTTATATTGAAGGTTACTCAATTATATAATACTTAAAGTATGAGATATAGGCTTTTGAAAGTCCATTGCCATTAGAATTCACAATTGAGAAAGCTAACTTCTGTTAAAAAATGCATTAAAATAATTAATTCATAAAGGAAACTATAAAAGCCTAAAAATAGATCTATGTAAAATAAATATTTTAAAGACAATATGTTAAATAAAAAGAATATTGACATGTTTTATTTCTGGATTTATTAATGGAATTGATAATTATAGGAAATGTTTCTTTATAAAAGTTCAGCTAGATGTTTATAAATTCCTTCAACAGAAGCTACAAACAGAAAGAATATAGGCTTGAGAATCAGAGACTGAAGTTCTAATCATAGTCCTTCATTTACTGATTATGTAATGTGAGCAAATTACTTAATTCTCTGAGCCTCAGTTTCTTCAGCTACATAATAAAGACAACACTGTGGTAGACAGAATTCTAAGATGGTCTCCAAGATTTCTGGTTCATTCTGTACATGCCCTATATGGTTTTGTGGCTGAATGTGCATGAGACCTATAAACACAACGCATTCCCATAATTAGGTTCCATTATATGGTAAAATGTTCATATTTTACAGATGTTATTAAGTGCCCTAATCAGCTGATTTTGATTTAATCAAAGGGGATATTATCCTAAGTAAGTGGACAAGCTCTTAAAAGAGGGTATAGATGTCAGAGATATGTACTTCTGTTGACTTTGAAAAAGTAAATTGCTATGTTGTGCAGGGATAATAAGTAGGTGACCTCTTGGAGTTTACTGCAACCTCCAACTGTCAGCCAGGAAGAAAATGAGAACCTCAACCCTACAACCACAAGGAAATGAATTCTGCCAATATCTGACTCATCTTGTAAGAGGACCTCTAGCTTCTAAAGAGATCACATCACCGCTGACAACTTGATTTTAGCCCAGTAATACTATAAACACAAGACCCATCTAACTCATACCCATTGTCCTTTGCATTGCTGAATCACTCCTCTGGTATAAATGCAATTCCAGATTATAAAGCATGAAGTGTTTTTAAATGCCTCAGCTAGTAAGGGCGGAAGCAGTGTGGCAGAGGTCCGAGCTGGGCTGCACTGCCCCCACCCCGGGCTGCCATGATGGAACTCAGTGTTTTGTACCTCCCAGAGAAGCTGCAGTGGGACCTGGAGGCAGAGCACGTGGAAGTGGAGGACACGACTCCCACGTTGCATGTCCAGCTTCCGAGTCCTCGTGGTGACAGCCAAGTTTGAGGGGAAGCCACTGCTTCAAAGACACCAGCTTGTGAACACTTGCCTAGCAGAAGAGTTCCTGCACATCCCTGCGTTTGAGCAGAAAACCCTGACCCCAGAGCAGTGCGCCCATGAGCAGCAGAAATAAGGGACCCAGACCAGCACACCTATTAAATTATGAATCAGCGCCCCCCCAAATATAAATAAAATAAAATGCTTCAGCTATTTCTCTGATAACAGAGGCAAGAAGGAAATAATAAGGTACCACGTGACTCATTATCACTTCCTTTATTATTTTCAAGACTATTTGGGGAAAAATAAACCTTCACAGTTGCTCTAAATTCCTCATTTTCTCTTTTTTCTCTACTCCAAATTTTCAAATCCAGTTCCTAAATATGGGATAAAGGCTCCTATACGGTAATCTTTTTTCTAAAACTGTAGTCACTAGGTGGGTCATCTTTGTTGTAAAGCAGCTATTTCAGTTAGTCTCTCAGTTACAAGTTAAAGTATATTTGGCTAAGGTGGTTTAAGCAAGAATCATATTTCTTTATTCCATATAAAAAAAGAAGTCCACAATAAACTTTGGTTGAAAAACTGGAACCTAAATTCTTTCCAGTTTCTATTTTACCATTATCAGGTGTTAGTGATGGGTTTTCTAAGCAAAGCATAGCTGGTGCAGTACCAACCGTAATATTCTTAACAGCACATCAAGCAGGAAGGAAGTAGATGATGTCATATAGGGCCTTTATCTTATACAATCCTTTCTTTTATTCATAAGATAAACCTTAATAAAAAGCACTCCAGTGAGACTCCTTTTTAGCTACCATGTGCTTCCATGACTGTTAGCAAAGGAGTATGGAGTTGCTATGGTTGGCACAGACCAATACAACTCATTCCCTGGTGATGGACACATCACCCTTCAAACACAATAAGAAGTCTCTTAACACAAAAAAACCAGATAGCCTAGCAATGATGACTTCCTTACTAGGGATCTTTTCTCAATATCGTGCAAGATGCTGCTGCTTTTGGTGACCATTTGTCTTACACTAGGGCTTGGGACAAATTCCATAAGTCCTACAGTATGGATTAAGAAATGACTTAACTGGGAAAAGGGGAAATGTACAAAGCTACAGAGTTTATAAGAGAAGGTAATCATCCTCCATCTTTCAATTATTCCACAAAGAACAGTGCTGGGGCCTGGGAGATTTGCTGAAAGAAAGTATATGTTTCTGTTTCAGTGAAGGGACCCCAATCCTCCAATACTTTTCATTCTTGCTTATCAGTTAAAGGATACACAGACTGCACAGACACCAAGATTTTAGTGCTTGGTTTTATAGGAGCTTTATGGGAATGATAGCTGACTAACACCTGAAAACAATGGGTTCTATAAGAAGTTGCAATCTTCTTGCAAAGAAATGAAGGTCACTATTACCATGGAAACTTTTGGATACAGCCCTTCCACTAGAAAGCGTTGAGTGACTTGTTCCAACTGGCTTATTTCCCCAGAAATCCAGAATGAAAAACATATAAGCATTTTCAGAGAAGTCTTCCCCATGGTCTCATCAAGTAAAAATGTTCCATCTTGCGAATTAGCCTGTCCACATGCTGAATAGGAAAAGAGTGATATTATTTGTCATTCCTTCATTCTAATCTATTCCCTGTTTGATTCTGGCATCCAAATTGAAGTTTATCATTCTCCTTGGAGGTATGTCAAATTGCTCTATTTTAAAATTGTGTTCTGTCATTGCATAATAAGCTCTGTGAAGATAGAAAAGTTGAATTTTTTGTCACCATTGACCTCTCTAAGAACAGGGGAAGTGAGAACCACCCAATGCAATCCTAATTTCTACTTGGGTCCATTCAGATACAACCTACCATTTTCCCACTAAGGTTAAAGCAATAAAAAAGAGATTTATTGTGTCTTCTTATCCCTTACTCACAGATTTCCAAGTATCTGGGAGCCCTACAAAGACAGCTTTAGCTCCTCCCTCAATGGCCCTTCCTTCAATTTATCAACTGGCAGAAATCATTAATTTGATCCACCTCAAAGTTTCACTTGTTAGTGACTACTGATACAGGGGATGATTTTCTCAAGTCACAATTAGTGCTGGTAGTTTCAAACATTGGTGACAGTGCTGTGTCAGGATCACCCCTAAGCTCCTCCCCTAAGCATTGTAAATACTGTGAGTATGGATGGTGATTCCAGCTCCTGAGATGTCAATGGCCACATTGCAGCTACACATGTAAGGTTCAGGTACGGATTTCTACACAAAAGCCAGTGACTCTACTTGCTACTGAATTTCCCCACACAAATTCTACAAATTCACTGATGCCTTAAACTCTAAGTCTCTTTAGTTCTTGCTCTACTTTTTTCCTACAATTCTACCGCCTTATGATTTTGTCATGTTGGGCAGGAAGCTAGTGTGAGAGAAATTACTTTAACTGTAATACTTTCTCTATATCACTGACCTATCTGCTTCAGTTAGCTTGCCTTATAATTAATTCTTTATTAGAAATCTCCTCATTCTCCCACATAAATTGATAAATACCTGCCCTAAACCACTAGTTTTCCAGACATGCCTGAATGCTGGGATGAACACAGCATAGGCTCAAGCTAGTGACCCCCCCGCTTCCTCCAACTCCCAACATTGGAATCTTAAATATTTATGCCTTTCCAATATTTGCTATTTTTCATCTGTTTCCCTACATACGTTGTCAGTAAATTGCCTTAAAAGTAAATAAGACCAAGTGACTATTTCTAACATCAAAGAGTAAATTTAATACTCTCCCATATGTATTTCTGCATTGCTCAAAGGTTTTTGAAGAGTACACTGTGTTTCTATACTTTAAAAAAATATAAAAATAAACAAAAGCTCAAAGATAGAATAGTTAGAAATAGGGAGGAACTGTATCTTCAGAAGATAGGCAGATTGATGACAGATGCTGAGTGAAAAGAAAGGAGGTTGAACTTTGGGACTGAATATGGCAATCCCTATGGATCTGAGCAGAAGTCTGCAGTGATCGACGGAAATGAGCCTGCACCTTCCCCCACATCTCCTCCCCCCACCCCCATAACCTCTTCACACTCTTTTCAGATCAAAATCCCTATACTCTGCATCTAGAAAGGATTAATTATTTCATTCTTTTCTGTTTAAACAAAAGGCCTGCATCTGTGTGAACCCTGAAACCATATTTACAATGAAGAGAATGTAGTGCTCCAACCTCCTATGAGATCGGCCTTTAATATCTCCTTCTGGAACAATATGTTCAGGGAGCAGCAAGATTAACATATAAAAAAACACAGAATGGCAAGATGACCTGAGTTTTCTGACCTTCTGCAAAATCCTATTTGCCTTAGGCAACTTTTAAAACATTAAGAAAGTAAATGAGGAAAGAGTAAACGTAAATTGGAGGAAAATCACAAAATGCTAGAGCTAAAAGCAATCTTAGCAGTTGAAGTACACGGCATTAATGTCCTCAGTTCTTTATCCTTCCCTTATCCACATCCATTACATATGACTTGGCAGTACGTTCTCCCAGGAAAGAGAAAGAAGATACTCCCCTACTCCTTGCTTTCGGGTTTGCCACATGATCTGCTTGGGTTAATGGAATGTTAACAGAAAATGCTTCGTGCTATTGTGCCTGCTCTCTTTCACATCTGTCAGAGCAGGAGAGTAAGCCTAGGCTAGCTGAGGAGGAGGATTAGAGACCTACAGGGCTGAGCCAGCCAGGGATGTACCCAGCCTAGAACAGGAGACCTTCAGGTGACCTACAGACCTGTGATCTAGGTAAATGCATATTGCTGTGGGATACTGAGATTATGTGGTTGATTGTGCCATATATTAGTTGATACCATTCCCAACAACTTCAACTCCTTCAATTTATAGAGGAGAAAACCAGACCCCAAAAGTGGAAGCAGATGGATAGTAGTGGAAACAGAGCTGGAAATTAGGCCCTGAAACAACATTGAAGATGTGACTATTTACTCAAGGTTCAGATATGAACTTGCCACATGGACATTGGAAAGCCAATTAGTTTCTCTGAATTGCAATGCTTTGTTGGAAAATGAAGGTAACATGTACCCTAAATAAAAACTGGAAATTGTGTAGTCTAAATAAGGTATTCGATGTGAAGACACTTTGTGAAAAAGAGAGAAAGAAGCTCAAGTGGTTAGTGCTTAATGAATGCCAAGTGCATGATGTAACCTTTGCTTATATGATGTCATTTTATCTCACTTTATCTTTTAAATACCTACTTATTGGGACTTCCCTGGTGGTGCAGTGGTTAAGAATCTCCCTGCCAATGCAGGGGACACAAGTTTGATCCCTGGTCCAGGAAGATCCCACACGCCATGAAGCAACTAAGCCCGTGTGCCTAGACTACTGAGCCTGCGCTCTAGAGCCCACAAGCCACAACCACCGAACCTGCATACCACAACTACTGAAGCCCATATGCCTAGAGCCCGTGCTCCGTGATAAGAATCCACCATAATGAGAAGCCCACGCACTGCAACAAAGAGTAGCCCCTACTCGCTGCAACTAGCAAAAGCCCGTGCACAGCTACAAAGACCCAACACAGCCAAAAATAAATAAATTAATAAATAAATTTATTCTTGAAAAAACACCCTACCTATTAATAAGGTAGGTGTGCACTTACTTGTTGAAAAACAGGTGATTACTGTGTGCTTACAGAGCCAGGTCCTATATACATTTAATGAATAAACAAATTCAAGCTGAGGGAACTTAAGTAACTTACCAAAACAACCTCAAAGAACTTGGCATGTTTTTATTAGTCAGTAGGGACTCTGCTAATTGTAGCTCAGGAAAACTGTTAACTACTGCAAAATAACTTTCTGCTACTGGTCACCCAGAAACATGTTACAAAGTTATTCAAATTAGAGTGTCTGCTTTTAGAGCTTTGATATGAAAATTTTATTAGAAACGTCTTTGTTTTTACTATCTAAATGTCATGATATATATGACATGCCACCTGCCATTAACAGTCACCCTGGTCTCTAATTACAACAACATTCCATCTGCTCTGGAAGATGACTACAAAGGCCTTGTCACTGGCCACTGGTCCCTGGTGGTCTAGTGACTAGGATTCAGTGCTCTCACTGCTGCAGTTGGACTTCAATCTCTGGCCAGGAACCGAAATCCTGCTTCAAGCCACTGCAGGCCAAGACCACCTGAGACCATACTCATTTGCATTTTGTAAACTCTATGAAGTATGTGCTTGTCCCCTGCCTGTATTTCAAACAACTCGTAACAGTCACTGTGCCAGATTTAAATCATAATTTACTTTCACCAATACAAAAGTGCTCCTAAAAAACAAATATTTTTCAGCATAACTGAGGTATAATTGAGAGATAAAACTGTAAGATATTTCAAGTGTATAATGGGATGATTTGATAAAAACTATTTATTTTAAATGGAACTCATTTATGGGTAGCAAATATGTTTAATCTCCACCCAAATCAATTTCCATTTTATTTGAGGTTAAGGAGCATAAAAAGTAAAGAATGGGCTTTTATATATTCTAAGTGGGTTTCTACTTAAAGATAACAAAAGATAGCATCTACACAAAAAAACACCTTGTTCAGTCAGAATTTATGTCAATATGTATATGGTGGCACAATATTTTGAAATATCAGCAGAAGTTTCCATCTTTTAACCTTTTTTTTTCCTTTTCTTTTGTAAGACTGTAGCCTTTTCACCACTCATGCACACATTATGAGACATTCATTGCTCAATGAAAATAATTTTACAGCAAAAAAAGCCATTTGGGATTCTAAAGGCAAAAACCTGAGTCTGAATGGATTTGAAAACAGAGAGTTAGAGATAGATTTCCTACCATGACACCATGACAGCCAAAGATTCTCCTGATTTGATGGTGGCAGGCAGGGGACAGGAAGGACAGTAAAGAGCCCAAATGGAGAGGAAATAGGGAATAAGTAGACCTTACAGTTCCCTAAGAAAGGTGAATCCTGGTCCCTGGCCACAGTAAGGTGAATAATTGAAATCTAGATTGTTTGAGGATGGTTATAGATGCACCTGGAGATCCTTAAATCTATTTCTAGTTACCATTAAAGGCAGGTGAGAAGGCAGCAAAGTATTCAAGGAGCCTCTATTCCCAAAGCCATCATGATATTGAGACCTACTTAGGTGAAACCTGAAGAAAGTAGTAAACTAAGTCTTGGCTGTCAGACTGCACTGCTCCAGAAATAGTTTTCAGCCACAGACACCACAGCAAATAAAAAAGGAGAGGACAGGGGGTAGAAAGTGAAAGGTTTTCAGTTCTAAGGTTCTTGGAAACTGGTCTGCAATCCACAGAGACCCACCTTGGTGTGGGGTGGGTGGAGGGATAATTTAATGAGAAAGAAGAAGCAGGCATGAATCCTCAAATAGTAAAGGAGATATCTGCATGTTAAAGTGATATGTAGGGCAGCAAGCACAGAACTGAAATAGGTGGAAGCACTATAGTCTGGTCTGTGTTATGCCTCCTTTGAGGGTGACTTGGAGACTCAAAAGGGCCTGACAACCGGGAATGTGCTGGTTACTTACGCTAATTCTTGGCAAGAGCTCAGAGTTCACTGCCCCAGAGAAGCTGCTGAATAAATACAGCTCCTTGCCTCTCATAAAGCACAGCTGTGTGAGATAACCCGCAGAACCTCATAAAAGTTTGTGGAACTAAAAGGGAACAACTTTCTATTTTTCAATCTACCCTTTGATAATAGTGTTTTTATATTAAAAAAAAAATCCACTGACTAAGCACATTTTAAATGATGCCAATAAGCAGAGAGAAGACAGCAGAAGCAAGAAGAATTACAATCCCGCAGGATGTGGAACAAAAACCACATTCAGAGAAAGACAGACAAAATGAAAAGGCAGACGATTACATATCAGATGAAGGAACAAGATGAAACCCCAGAAAAACCACTAAATGAAGTGGAGATAGGCAAACTTCCAGGAAAAGAATTCAGAATAATGATAGTGAAGATGATCCAGGACCTTGGAAAAAGAATGGAGGCAAAGATTGAGAAGATGCAAGAAATGATTAACAAAGACCTAGAAAAATTAAAGAACAAACAAATAGGGATGAACAATACAAAAAAAGAGATGAAAAATACACTTGAAAGAATCAACAGCAGAAAAACTGAAGCAGAAGAACGGATGAGTGACTTGGAAGACAGAATGGTGGAATTCACTGCCGTGCAAAACAATAAAGATAAAAGAAGGAAAAGAAATGAAGACAGCCTAAGAGACCTCTGGGACAATATTAAATACACCAACATTTTCATTATAGGGGGTCCCAGAGGAAAAGGGAGAGAGAAAGGACCCAAGAAAATATTTGAAGAGATTATAGTTGAAAACTTCCTTAACATGGGAAAGGAAATAGCCACCCAAGTCCAGGAAGCACAGAGAGTCCAAGGCAGGATAAACCCAAGGAGAAACGCACTGAGACACAGAGTAATCAAACTGACAAAAATTAAAGAAAAAGAAAAAATTATGAAAAGCAACAAGGGATAAATAAAAAATAACATACAAGGGAGCTTCCATAAGGTTAAAAGCTGACTTCTCAGCAAAAATTCCACATGCAGAAACGAATGGCATGATATAGTTAAAGTGATGAAAGGGAAGAAACTACAACCAAGATTACTCTACCCAGAAAGGATCTCATTCAGATTTGACAGAGAAATCAAAAGCTTTACAGACAAACAAAAGCTAAGAAAACTCAGCACCACCAAACTAGCTCTACAATGAGTGCTAAAGGAACCTCTCTAAGTGGGAAACACAAAAAAACGACATACAAAAACAATCCCAAAACAATTAAGAAAATGGTAATAGGAATATACATACCAATAAATACCTTAAATGTGAATGGATTAAATGTTCCAACCAAAATACACAGGCTCACAGAATGCATACAAAAACAAGACTCATATATATGCTGTTTACAAGAGACCACTTCAGACCTAGGGACACATACAGACTGAAAGTGAGGGAATGGAAAAAGGTATTCCATGCAAATGGAAATCAAAAGAAACCTGGAGGAGCAATTCTCATATCAGACAAAATAGACTTTAAAATAAAGACTATTATAAGAGACAAAGAAGGACACTACATAATGATCAAGGGATCAATCCAAGAAGAAGATATAACAATTGTAAATATTTATGCACCCAAAACAGGAGCACCCCAATACATAAGGCAAATGCTAACAGCCATAAAAGGGGAAATTGACAGTGACACAGTCATAGTAGGGGATTTTAACACCCCACTTTCACCAATGGACAGATCATCCAAAATGAAAATAAATAAGGAAACTCAGCTTTAAATGATGCATTAACAAGATAGATTTAATTGATATTTATAGGACATTCCATCCAAAAACAACAGAATACACTTTCTTCTCAAGTGCTCATGGAACATTCTCCAGGATAGATCATATCTTGGGTCACATATCAAGCCTCAGTAAATTTAAGAAAACTGAAATCGTATCAAGTATCATTTTCGACCACAATGCTATGAGACCAGATATTAATTACAGGAAAAAAATCTGTAAAAACTACAAACACATGGAGGCTAAAACAATACACTACTAAATAACCAAGAGATCACTGAAGAAATCAAAGAGGAAATAAAAAAATAGAGATAAATGACAATGAAAACATGATGATCCAAAACCTATGGGATACAGCAAAAGCAGTTCTAAGAGAGAAGTTTATAGCAATACAATCCTACCTTAAGAAACAAGAAATATCTCAAATAAACAATCTAACCTTATACCTAAAGGAACTAGAGAAAGAAGAACAAACAAAACACAAAGTTAGTACAAGGAAAGAAATCATAAAGATTAGAGCAGAAATAAATGAAATAGAAACAAAGAAAAAACTGACACAGATCAATAAAACTAAAAGCTGTTTGTTTGAGAAGATAAACAAAATTGATAAACCTTTAGCCAGACTCATCAAGAAAAAGAGGGACATTACTCAAATCAATAAAATTAGAAATGAAAAAGAAGTTACAACAGAGACAACAGAAATACAAACCATTGTAAGAGACTACTATAAGCAACTCTGGACAACCTGGAAAAAATGGACAAATTCTTAGAAAGGTATAACCTTCTAAACCTGAACCAGAAAGAAATAGAAAATATGAACAGACCAATCACAAGTAATGAAATTGAAACTGTGATTAAAAATCTTCCAACAAACAAAAGTCCAGAACAAGATATCTTCAAGGTGAATTCTATCAAACATTTAGACAAGAGCTAACACCCATCCTTCTCAAACTCTTCCAAAAATTTCAGAGGAAGGAACAATCCCAAACTCATTCTATGAGGCCATCATCACCCTGATACCAAAACCAGACAAAGATACTCCAAAAATGAAAATTACAGACCAACATCACAGATGAATATAGATGCAAAAATCCTCAACAATATACAAGCAAAGAGAATCCAACAACACATTAAAAGGATTATACAACAGGATCAAGTGGGATTTATCCCAGGGATACAAGGATTCTTCAATATGCACACATCAATCAATGTGATACGCATTACAAATTGGTGTTAAAATTTGTTAAAATACACCACATTAACAAAAAATTAAAACCATATGATCATCTCAATAGGTACAGAGCAAGCTTTTGACAAACTTCAACACCCATTTATGAGGAAGACTCTCCAGAAAGTATGCACAGAGGAAACCTACCTCAACATAATAAAGGCCGTATACAACAAACCCAGAGCAAACATCATTCTCAGTGGTGAAAAACTGAAAGCATTTCCTCTAAGATCAGGAAGAAGAAAAGGTTGTCCACTCTCACCACTATTATTCAACATAGTTCTGGAAGTCCTAGCCATGGCAACCAGAGAAGAAAAAGAAATAAAAGGAATCCAAATTGGAAAAGAGAAGTAAAACTGTCACTGTTTGCAGATGACATGATACTATACATGAGAATCCTAAAGATGCCACCAGAAAACTACTAGAGCTAATCAATGAATTTGGTAAAGTTGCAGGATAGAAAATTAATGCACAGAAATCTCTGGTATTTCTATACATGAAAAACAAAAGATCAGAAAGAAAAATTTTAATAGCTATTCCATTCACCACTGCAACAAAAAGAATAAAATACCTAGGAATAAACCTACCAAGGAGGTAAAAGACCTATACTCAGAAAACTATAAGACACTGATGAAAGAAATTAAAGATGACACAAATTGAGAGATACATCATGTTCTTGGATCAGAAGAATCAATATTGTGAAAATGACTATACTAACCAAAGCAATCTACAGATTCAATGCAATCCCTATCAAATTACCAATGGCATTTTTTACAGAACTAGAACAAAAAATCTTAAACTTTGTATGGAGACACAGAAGACTCCGAATAGCCAAAGCAATCTTGAGGGAAAAAAACATGCAGCTGGAGGAATCAGACTCCCTGACTTCACACTATACTACAAAGCTACAGTAATCAAGACAGTATGGCACTGGCACAAAAACAAAAATCCAGATCAATGGAACAGGATAGAAAGCTCAGAGATAAACCCACGCACCTATGGTCAACTAATAATCTATGACAAAGGAGGCAAGGATATACAATGGAGAAAAGGCAGTGTCTTCAATAAGTGGTGCTGGGAAAACCGGACAGCTATATGTAAAAGAATGAAATTAGAATACTCCCTAACAGCATACACAAAAATAAACTCAAAATGGATTAAAGACCTAAATGTAAGGCCAGACACTATAATACTCTTAGAGGAAAACATAGGAAGAACACTCTTCGACACAAATCACATCAAAGACTTTTTTGACCCACCTCCTAGAGTACTGGAAATAAAAACAAAAATAAACAAATGGGACCTAATGAAACTTAAAAGCTTTTGCACAGCAAAGAAAACTATAAACAAGATGAAAAGACACCCCTCAGAATGGGAGAAAATATTTGCAAATGAATCAACAAAGGATTAATCTCCAAAATAAATAAACAGCTCATGCAGCTCAACATTAAAAAAACCAAACAACTCAATCCAAAAATGGGCAGAAGAACTAAATAGACATTTCTCCAAAGAAGACATAGAGATGGCCAAGAGGCACATGAAAAGCTGCTCAATATCACTAATTATTAGAGAAATGCAAATCAAAACTACATTGAGTTATCACCTCACACCGGTTAGGATGGGCATCATCATAAAATCTACAAACAACAAATGCTAGAGAAGGTGTGGAGGAAAGGGAACCCTCTTGCACTGTTGGTGGGAATGTAAATTGATACAGCCACTATAGAGAACAGTATGGAGGTTCCTTAAAAAATTAAAAATAGAATTACCATATGACCCAGCAATCCCACTACTGGACATATACCCAAAGAAGACCATAATTCAAAAATACATATGCACCCCAATGTTTGTTGCAGCCCTATTTACAATAGACAGGTCACGGAGCCAACCTAAATGCCCATTAACAGATGAATGGATAAAGAAGATGTGGTAAATATATACAATGGAATATTACTCAGCCATAAAAAGAAGGTCATAAATACTGGGTCATTTGAAGTGCCATGGATGGACCTAGAGACTGTCATACAGAGTGAGGTAAGTCAGAAAGAGGAAAACAAGTATTGTATATTAATGCATATATGTGGAATCTAGAAAAATGGTACAGATGAAATGGTTTGCAAGGCAGAAATACAGACACAGATGTAGAGAACAAATATATGGACACCAAGGGGGGAAAGCAGAGGGGTGGGGGGAGTGGTGGTGGTGGTATGAATTGGGAGATTGGGATTGACATATATACACTAACATGTATAAAATAGATACCTAATGAGAACCTGCTGTATAAAAATAAAATAAAATAAAATTCAAAACAAAGAAATAAATAGAAAGAGAATATTTTAAAAAATAAAATAAAATAAATGATGCCAATAAAATTTACCTGGGATCCTCTGTAAATATCAGACAACTTGCCTTTTTTTCTATCATAGAGACAAGATAAGTCAGACTATCTAATAAATGGTCAAAGAATTTGACAGCTCAGAGCCACCTGATGTTTGGAGTATTAAATACATGCTTTAAGAGGGATGTGAATACAGATTGATATCACCAAAAATTTGGCATTGGGGCAGTGTCAAAGAAAAACTGCACTGATGGAGTTAAACAAGCAAGGAAGACATCATTCAACACTGTTGCTTAGGGGTCAAGACTACTGCAGTCAGGGAGAGAAATTGAACTTAACTGTGGAAACAAAAGGCAGGAGAGAACATTAAGGCCACCTTGGTCAGAAGGTAGAGGCTGGGTTTGGAGAGAATTCGGAAATACGTTCCCCTCCTAGCAGAAGCACAGTCATAGGGAAATGAGAACTCGGGACATGTAGTATCCTATTTTGTTACTGGGAAAAGAAAAACGGCTTTTCTCTCAATCTCTGCTTGGACTCTTGGCACTAATGTGCTAGTAAAGGGTTAACAACTTCACCCCCCCCCCCCAGAAGAAAACAGAACCTTTTTTTGTAGGGTTTGTTCATTTCCATGCTGTAAATTTTCCCAATATGACCTATTTCAAGCTATCAATTTAATGACACTGCAATGTGAATTTGGGAAGAAAGGCTCACAATCAGGTTTTCAGAGGTAGAATCAGCCAACTTAAGCACATCACACTGCTTTTTAGCCATACACACTGACAAAAAATGAGAAGCATCTAAAAATAATAATAATATATGCTAAGGATCCAACTCCTCATTAATGAGACTTTAGACAAGTACACAAAGAGAAGTTTAGGGTAGGAATAGCTTAAGAATTATAACACAGACATTAACTCATAACACCTTACAAATTGCAGCTTATTTAATTCCCATTACTGAATTCTGATAAGGAAACCGAGGGTCTCAGCTTCACATAACTAGTAAATGGCCAAGCTGGGAATGGACCAGAGGACTAACTGCTTCAAACCCTCTCTCTCCATGAGTTCAACTCTGAACAACATTCATAAATCCTTTTCTCACGACCTACATCTTCAAAAATATGTCTCACCTAGAGCCCACAATTCTTACAGGTTGAGATATCTTTTAAGCATAAACACACCTCAGGATGTAGAAAATATGAAAATTTGTCGTTGAGGGACATCCTTATTCAATTAGCATCCCTTGCATATAAATGGGAGATATTCTGACATGATCCAATGGAAGAAGAAAGGAGTAACTTTTTGATTTGGTAGGAGACAGTTAAAGAAACTTCAATAGTTTGAAGCCCTATTGTAATAGATAGGAAGGCAAATGTTAAGTCCAAAATGAGAAGAGAGGCAAAAATAAAGGCCCCTGGAAACAATAATCAGCTGACTTATTCATCTTTGTATCCTTCCGGGTCAGAATGTGGCTGAACTCAGAGCAGGTGCTGGATACTAATTTGAAGAAAGGAGAGAGAATTGGAGGGAAAGCCAGATGGAAGGAAAGGTAGAAAGAAAGACAAAAGGGAAAGATAAAGTTCAGGAGGGAGTGAGGGGCACCTGGTGGGTGTACTTTTTAAAATGTGAAGAGTGTCCAAAAATGGAGTAAAAAGGCTGTCACAGCAGGGAAATGTGGCCTGACTTTGACATTCACCTGAGCACTGGCTTCAGCAGGCCCACAACTGACTAAATGTTATTTGTAATCTTCACCTTGCCCACCTTGTCACAAGATGGAACTCTCTTTGTCACACCCATTTATAGGACATAGTTATTAAATACTGTGCAGGACAAAGTATGTTCTCATGACTTGTGTGTGTGTGTGTGTGTGTGTGTGTGTGTGTGTGTGTTAGTTTTACTAAATTGTATCTGTCCATTCCATAACTTTCCAAATTTGTTGGCATAAATTTATTCATAATATCCTATAATTTTTTTGAGTAGACCTTTATTGGGGTATAATTGCTTCACAATACTGTGTTAGTTTCTGTTGCACAACAAAGCAAATCAGCCATATACTTACATATGTTCCCATATCCCCTCCCTCTTGAACCTCCCTCCCATCCTCCCTATCCCATCCCTCTAGGTCATCGCAAAGCACCAAGCCGATCTCCCTGTGCTATGCTGCTGCTTCCTACCAGCCAGCTGTTTTACATTTGGTAGTGTATATATGTTGATGCTACCCTCACTTTGCCCCAGCTTCACCCTCCCACCCCATGTCCTCAGTCCATTCTCTATGTCTACCTCTTTATTCCTGCCCTCCAACCAGGTTCATCAGTACCTTTTTTTTTTTTCTTTTAGATTCCATATATATGTGTTAGTATATGTTATTTGTTTTTCTCTTTCTGACTTACTTCACTCTGTATGACAGACTCTAGGCCCATCCACCTCACTACAAATAACTCAATTTCATTTCTTTTTATGGCTGAGTAATATTCCATTGTATATATGTGCCATATCTTCTTTATCCATTCATCTGTCAGTGGACACTTAGGTTTCTTCCATGTGCTGGCTACCGTAAATAGCGCTGCAGTGAACATTGTGGTACATGCCTCTTTTTGAATTATGGTTTTCTCAGGGTATATGCCCAGTAGTGGGATTGCTGGGTCATATGGTAGTTCTACTTTTAGTTTTTTAAAGAATCTCCATATTGTTTTCTATAGTGGTTGTATCAATTTACATTCCCACCAACAGTGCAGGAGGATTCCCTTTTCACCACACCCTCTCCAGCATTTATTGTTTCTAGAGTTTTTGATGATGGCCAATCTGACCGGTGTGAGATGATATCTCATTGTAGTTTTGATTTGCATTTATCTAATGATTAATGATGTTGAGCATTCTTTCATGTGTTTGTTAGCAATCTGTATATCTTCTCTGGAGAAATGTCTATTTAGTTCTTCTGCCCATTTTTGGATTGGGTTGTTTGTTTTTTTGTTATTGAGCTGCATGATTTGCTTATAAATTTTGGATATTAATCCTTTGTCAGTTGCTTCATTTGCAAATATTTTCTCCCATTCTGAGGGTTGTCTTTTGGTCTTGTTTATGGTATCCTTTGCTGTGCAAAAGGTTTTAAGTTTCATTAGGTCCCATTTGTTTATTTTTGTTTTTATTTCCATTTCTCTAGGAGATGGGTCAAAAAGGATCTTGCTGTGATTTATGTCATAGAGTGTTCTGCCTATGTTTTCCTCTAAGAGTTTGATAGTGTCTGGCCTTACATTTAGGTCTTTAACCCATTTTGAGTTTATTTTTGTGTGTGGTATTAGGGAGTGTTCTAATTTGATACTTTTACATGTAGCTGTCCAGTTTTCCCAGCACCAATTATTGAAGAGGCTGTCTTTTCTCCACTGTATATCCTTCCCTCCTTTATCAAAGATAAGGTGACCATATATGTGTGGGTAGTGTCATAGATTAATGGCAGCTTTTTGGATGCAACCATTGATAAAAGATTTTTTCTGGTCTTTAATAAAGTACTGTTCCATGAAGGATATTATAATCTCCCAACATGGTTCTTTTGTAGAGTGGTTCAGTTTTTTTCCATTTGCATACTTTTCTTTTGTTATCCAAACAAGAATACTCTCTGAAGTACACCTAGATAGCAGTGTAGACTTAGGATTGTTAATGGATTTTTAATTGTCAAAGTTGTTTTTTAACTTAGTAATTATCAAGGGTTAAGTATTTCTCCATTAGTAAGTATTCCTTGAACAGAGAAAAACATTTATGTTATGAGCACTTTTATTATAAAAGAATGTAATACTTCTCAAATCCCTGTAAGACTTAATGTTATTAGTTGATCATTTTTCCAAACCCTCAGTAAACCATGCTCTACTACAATTGAAATCATCAGAATCAGCTGCTCAAGTTTGAGAAACGTATTTTTAAAAGCAGAGCTATTTTGATTGTATAAGGTGAACAATGTCATTTGTTCTTTAGTTTAAAATCAGTAAAAAGTATTTTTCATGCTCTTTTGCCTTCTTTTTCTCTTTATCTGTTCAGAATAAAAATGATTATTGTCAGTAGGCGCTAAGTACCTCAGGAAAAGTAGAATCTCTTGACAGAATGTGCTTCAGCTGGATAAGGGGAGATGATGGACTAAACTCATTTTACAGGATGAAGCTCCCAAAATAAACCAGAGGAAGACATCTGGGATCTGTTGAATGAGCTGCTGTGAAGATAAGGCCACAGTCCTGTGCCTTAAAGGAATGAGACCTGGTAGCAGCAGGCAGTTGCCAAGAGAATTTAACAAATTTAATCACCTCCTACTTTAGTAACCCTGAATTCACTGAAAGGACACTAAAATGGATTTATTCTTTTAAAATTTAATTTAATAAAATTTCTGAGGCTTTTGCTGCTTACAGAGAGAAGCTATGTTTAGACATTCATGCACATCAGAGGTGATGATCAGTATGACACTCATCAATCAGGAAGAACACTAGTGACGGTACTAATTCAGGGTCCTGGAGGCACCCTGAATTATACCAGGCACTAATCCTTC